>NC_143487.1:57049668-57349668 GCF_027475165.1 Benincasa hispida | reverse complement strand
TTTCACAATGCTCCAAGGAATAATTTCTCCAAGAAAAGTAGGGTGCATAAATTTGTTGTAAGAGATAAATCTTTGCATAATGTTATTTGTTTCTCATGTGGCAAGTCTGGACATACAACTTATTCTTGTTACTTGTCTAAATCCAATGCCTTAAATGTCTATGCAAAAATGAAATGGATTCCCAAGTTTGTCAATGCTAACCATCTAGGACCCAAACAAGTGTGGGTACCAAAGAATCAAACTTGAACATTTGTGTTTGTAGGTTTGTTTGAAAGCCTCTAAGAAAAACAAGTGGTACTTGGATAGTGGTTGCTCGAGGCATATGACGGGAGACCCATCCAAGTTTGTCTCTCTCTCCAAAAAGGATGGAGGTCTTGTAACCTTTGGTGACAACAAGAAAGGTAAAATAATTGGTAAAGGTAGTATAGGTAATGAATCTTCTATTTTAATTAAAATGTACTTTTAGTTGATGGTTTGAAGCATGATTTACTTAGTATTAGTCAATTGTGTGATAAAGGCTTTAGAGTTGTGTTTGATAAAAAGAATTGCATCGTTGAAAATGCTAGTGATAGAAAAGTTATATTTGTTGGAAATAGAGATGAAAATGTTTATACTATTGATTTGAATGATTGTCCTATTAATGATAAATGTTTATCGGCTTTGCATAATGATTCTTGATTATGGCATAGAAGACTAGGACATGCTAGCATGCACTTAATTTCAAATATTTCCAAGAATTCTTTAGTTAGAGGTCTTCCCAAATTTAAATTTGAAAAAGACAAAGTTTGTGATACTTGTCAAATGGGTAAGCAAACTAAGTCCTCTTTCAAATCAAAAAATGTAATCTCTACAACTAGACCCCTTCAACTATTATACATAGACCTATTTAGCCCTTCTAGAATTGCTAGTTTTGGAGGGAACTATTATGCCTTTGTGATAGTTGATGATTTTTCAAGATTTACTTGGGTTTTGATGCTAAAACATAAGGATGATGCTTTGAAAAGATTTTCTAGTTTTGCAAAAAGAGTTCAAAATGAAAAAGGTTTTTTGATTTTTAAAATTAGGAGTGATCATGGAGGAGAATTTGATAGCAATACTTTTGAAACCTTTTGTGAAGAAAATGGTTTTCTCATAATTTCTCGGCTCCAAGAACTCCTCAACAAAACGGTGTAGTTGAAAGGAAAAATCGTACTTTGCAAGAATTTGCTAGATCAATGTTGCATGAGTATAGTTTACCTACATACTTTTGGGCGGAAGCCGTTAACACCGTTTATTATGTTTTAAATAGAGTTTTAATTAGACCTTCTTTGGATAAAACTACTTATGAACTTTGGCATAACAAAATTCCAAATATTGGGTATTTCAAAGTTTTTGGTTGCAAATGTTTTATTTTGAATAACAAAGAAAAACTTGGAAAATTTGATTCTAAGACGGATGTTGGTATTTTCCTTGGCGATTCCTCTACTAGTAAAGCTTATAGAGTTTTCAATAAAAGAACTTTAGTAATTGAGGAATCTATGCATGTAGTATTTGATGAATCTTGCAATGTTATTTCTAATGAGCCTATTTATAGTGATGTTTTAGAAGGAAATTTTGGAGATTTACTTGTTAGTGACAAAAACAAGGAAATTGTTTCAAGTAAGCAAGAGGTGAGCTTAATCGAAAAGAACGAAGTTGGTTCTTCATCCATGCATAAAGAGTGGAGGTATGCTCCTTCCCATCCCAAAGAATTAATTCTTGGTGATCCCGAACAAGGTGTGAAGACTCGTTCCTCTCTTAATATGTTTAATAATCTTGCTTTTGTTTCTCAAATTGAACCAAAAAGTTTTAAAGATGCCGAAAATGATGAATTTTGGATTTTAGTTATGCAAGAAGAATTAAATCAATTTGAAAGGAATAAAGTTTGGTAGTTAGTCCCTAGGCCCTTTGCTTCTATAATTGGAACTAAATGGGTCTTTAGAAATAAAATAGATGAAATGGAAATATCATTAGAAATAAAGCTAGACTTGTAGCTCAAGGTTATTGTCAAGAGGAAGGAATAGATTATGAAGAAACTTTTGCACCCGTTGCTAGATTAGAAGCTGTTAGAATGTTGCTTGCTTTTGCTTCTTATAAGAATTTCATTTTGTATCAAATGGATGTGAAAAGTCATTTTTAAATGGTTATATCTTGGAGGAAGTTTATGTAGAACAACCTTCGGGGTTTGAAAGTTTTGATTTTCCTAATCATGTCTATAAGTTGAAAAAGGCTCTTTATGGCTTAAAACAAGCTCCAAGAGCTTGGTATGATAGACTTAGTAATTTCTTACTTAAGAATGGATTTAAAATGGGTAAAATTGATACTACTCTTTTTATTAAGAGTAAAGAAAATGATATGCTTTTAGTACAAATATTTGTGGATGATATTATTTTTTGTTCTACTAATCCATCTTTGTGTGAAAATTTTCTAAGTGTATGCATAGTGAATTTGAGATGAGTATGATAGGAGAACTTAGCTTCTTCCTTGGACTCCAAATCAAACAACTCAAGGATGGTATTTTCACAAGTCAAGAAAAATACACAAGGGATTGATCGAAAGGTTCAAATTCAATGAAGGTAAAATTGCAAAAACTCCTATGAGCACATCCACTAAGCTTGACAAGGATGAAAAAGGTAAGTTTGTGGATATAAAAACTTATAGAAGTATGATTCGATCTTTACTTTATTTAACCGCTAGTAGACCTGATATTATGTTTAGTGTATATCTTTGTGCTAGATTTCAATCTTGTCCTAAGGAACCATATTTACATGCCATTAAAAGAATTTTTAAATATTTGCTTGGTACTATTGATTTAGGCTTATGGTATCCCAGAAATGTTGAATTTAATTTGGTAGGATATTCCGATGCGGATTTTGCGGGTAGTTTACTTGACCATAAGAGTACTAGTGGGACTTGTCAATTTCTTGGTAGTTCCTTAGTTTCTTGGTTTAGTAAAAAACAAAGTTCGGTTGCCTTATCCACTACCAAAGCAGAATATATGCAGTTGCTAGTTGTTGTGCTCAAATTCTTTGGATGAAACAAATCTTTGTGATTTTGGATTAAAGTTTGATAATGTGCCTATATTTTGTGATAATACTAGTGCTATTAATTTGACTAAAAATCCTATACATCATTCTAGGACTAAGCATATTGATATTAGACATCACTTTATTAGAGAGCATGTGCAAAATGATAATATTACTCTTGAATTTGTAGGCTCTATTAATCAATTAGCGGATATTTTTATCAAGCCTTTGAATGAAGAAAACTTTTGCAAAAATAGGCTTGAACTCAGTATTATTCGTCGTGTTGCCTATTGATTTTATAATTTTACTTCTTAAATCTTTTAGAAGGCATTTTGATAGGGGGAGATATGGAAAGCATGTGTTAATATTCTTAGGGGGAGTTGTGCTAAATTTATGTTCATGTTTTTAAGCGAAACATTTATGTAGTTCTAAATTTTTCTTAATTATTCTTTTTTATCATTCCAAAGGGGGAGAAGTTTAAGAAAAATATGCTATAAATTTGTTATGATTTTGATTGTATTAATTAGGGGGAGAATTTATTTTTTTGAGTGAATTTCAAGAATGATCTTTATGGTGATATGTTGAATTTTATTATGTGCTACATATGATTTATATGTATTTCAAGTTATTTTTCTTGAATGGTTTGTCATCATAAAAAAGGAGAGATTGCTGGCTTTTTGGCTCTTAATCTCAAATTAATTAATTTTAATTAATTAATCAATCAATGTTTTGATGATAACAAATTCAAATTTTAATTACTGAAAATCTTAGTACTTTAATATGTCCATAGTGTAGAGCTCGGAACAACGATTCCAACACCTCTTGAATCACTCAAATCGGAGCTAAAACGAAGACGATACGACCGAAACAAGTCTATAGAGAAAATATCGTGGTGGATGACGTGGCATAACTAGACCATCTACATGTAGACATGTGGCAGTATATTGGTTGAATGGTGGATCATTAAGAGATTAATATATGATAGACTTTTGATTTTTGGATTGATTTAAAATAAAAAAAATTGAAATTAAAAAGAAATTTAAAAGGAAAATAAATTTAATATTATTTTATGTTTATGTCTAACGGCTAATTTTTTACACATGGTATGTTTTTTATTTTTGGATTGACTTTAAAAAGAATGAAATTAAAAAGAAAATGAATTAAAAGGAAAATGAATTTAATATTATTTTATGTTTGTGTCTAACGGCTAGTTTTTGACATATGGTATATTTTTTTATTTTTTGGATTAATTTTAAAAAGAAAATGAATTTCAAAAGAAAAAAAATTAATATTATATTTTGTTTGTATCTAACGACTAGTTTAGTTTAAAATC
The DNA here is from genome assembly GCF_027475165.1 of Benincasa hispida. Lineage (NCBI taxonomy): Eukaryota > Viridiplantae > Streptophyta > Magnoliopsida > Cucurbitales > Cucurbitaceae > Benincasa > Benincasa hispida. The sequence continues at coordinate 57,345,291 of NC_143487.1, read as the reverse complement.
TCCACCATTGATTTTTTCTTTTCCAAAATCCAATGGTCCAAATTAAGTGTGGTTTCTAAAAAATTTTTCATCTCTATATAAACCATCTTCCTCTCCAAATTTTGAACCAAAAAATTTTATATTTCATAATCCTCCAAAACTCAAAAGTTCCATTGTTGCTCTCTCTAAGTTTCCAATTTTTTTTCTTTTCGTCTTATTCTTGAGAAAGTGTTATTGTATTGTGATGATAAACTTGTTGAGTGCTTAAACTTGTAAATCCACTCTAGTGAGAGTTGTATTGTATTCTTCAAAAATTCCAACATTTGTAACGGTTTGATCCTAAACCATGGAAAGGATCGGGTTTGCTCTTGAACCTGTAAAAGAAGCGGTGGTGTAACGGTTAGGCTCTAATCCATGGAAAGAGTCGGAAAGATTTTATTCAAATTCCCAAGAGGCGCTTAGGGAGTAGAGTAGGTCGAGTTTGACCGAACCACTATAAAAATTAACATGTCTTCTTCTCTAACTCTTTCCTTTTTATTTTTGCAATTAATTTAAGCAATTTATTGTATGTTTTAGTTTGTTCTTATTTATTTGCTAAAATTTGATAGAATTAAATTATCACATTTTTTGTCATCTTATTTGTTGCATAATTTGAATTTTTCTTATTATTTATAAAAAGTGTATTAATTAGTTTAATTGGATTAATTTAAAAAAAAAATTTAATTAAACCCTATTCATTCCCCTCCCCCCTAGGGTTGCCATATCGATCCAACACAAGAAATGTTATCTGTTACTGGATAATGTTTTCATAATTCCTTATATTAAGAGGAACTTAATCTTGGTTTCTTATCTCATTGAACAAGGGTATACCGTCTCCTTTTCTGAGAATAAAGTGCTTATTTTCAAGAATGGAATGGAGATTTGTTATGGTTCAATGAAAAGTAACTTATATGTACTAAGGTCGTTAGTCATAAAAGCCTTATTTAATACTGAAATGTTTAGTACGACAACAACAACTAAAAGGCCAAAGGTTTCTCCTAAGGAATTGCCCATCTTTGGCATCTTAGGTTAGGTCACATCAACCTCAATAGGATTGAGAAATTGGTGAAAAGTGAACTTCTAAAGAGTTTAGAAGAAAACTTCTTGTTGGTATGTGAATCATGCTTTTAAGGTAAGATAACCAAACGACCTTTTACTGGAAAAGGTTACAGAGCCAAGGAAGCCTTGGAGCTTGTACATTCTGACCTCTGTGGTCTGATGAATGTTAGGGCTCAAGGTGGGTATGAATATTTCATCTCTTTCATAGATGATTATACAAGGTACGGGTATCTCTACCTAATACAACATAAGTCTGAAGCTCTTGACAAGTTCAAGAAGTATAAGGCTGAAGTTGAAAACTTGTTAGGTAAGAAGATAAAAACACTACGATTTGATTATGATGAAGAGTATATGGATCTCCAATCCCAGAACTATATGATAGAACATAGGACTGTGTCCCAACTCTCGGCCCCAGGTACACCTTAGCAGAATGGTGTATCAGAAAGAAGAAACAGAAACTTGTTGGACATAGTTCGGTCTATGATGAGTGATGCTCATTTTCCAAACTCGTTTTGGGGTTTTACAGTGGAGACTGCATGCTATATCCTGAACAACGTTCCCTCGAAAATTATTTCTGAAACACCTTTTGAGTTGAGAGGTCGTAAAGGTAGTTTACGCCACTTCAGGATTTGGGATTGTCTGATACATGTGCTAGTGACTAACCCAAAGAAGTTGGAACTTCGTTCGAAAGTTTGCCTCTTTGTAGGCTACCCCAAGGAAACGAGAGGTGGATACTTCTATGATCCAAGTGAGAACAAAGTGTTTGTTTCTACAAATGCTATCTTCTTGGAAAAAGACCACATTCTGGATCATAAGTCACGAAATAAGCTCGTTTTGCATGAGATTTCTAGTGAGACTGAGACTACTGAAGGTTCAACAAGAGTTATTGAACAGGATGATAGATCAACAAGAGTTGTTAAAGGCGGTACATCTAGTCAACTAGCTCAAGAGTTGAGACTGCCTCGACGTAATGGGAGGGTTATGAATCCACCGGATCACTACATGGGTTTGATTGAATCCCAAAATGTCATTTTGAATGATGGGGTCGAGGATTTGTTGTCTTTTAAGAAAGCAATGGTGGATGTTGACAAGGGTGAATGGGTTAAGGCCATGAAATAGGAAATGGAGTCTACGTACTTCAATAATGTCTAGGAGGTTGTTGATCCACCTGATGAGGTAAGACCTATTGGGTGTAAGTGGATCTATAAGCGAAAGAGAGGTGTAGATGGAAAGGTGCAAGCCTTTAAGGCTCAACTCGTGGCAAAGGGTTATACCTAGGTCAAGGGAGTTGACTATGAGGAAACTTTCTCACATGTTGTCATGGTCAAGTCTATCAGGATACTCCTATCCATAGCCATATTATATGATTATGAAATATGGAAAATGGACATCAAGACTACCTTTCTTAATGGTATTCTTGAGAAGACCATCTATATGACTCAACCAGAGGGGTTCATCGTTTCAGATCAAGAGAAAAAAGTTTGCATGCTTAATAGGTCCATTTGTGGGATGAAACAAGCATCTCGATCATGGAACATTAGATTTGGCACTGTTGTCAAGTCGTTTGGTTTTGATCTGAATGTTGATGAGCCTTGTGTTTACAAGAAGATCATCAACAGCTTAGTTGCTTTCCTGGTACTATATGTTGATGATATCCTACTCATTGGGAATGATGTAGGATATTTAGCTGACATTAAGAAATGTCTAGCTGCCCAGTTCCAAATGAAAGGTTTGAGTGAGGCACAGTAAATTCTAGGGAACCAGATCATTCGGGATCGTAAGAATAAAAGGTTAGCTTTGTCTTAAGCATCGTACATCGATCAAATGTTGATCAGGTATAAGATGTAGGATTCCAAGAGGGGTCTGTTACCTTTCAGGCATGAAATCGTTTTGTCTAAGGATCAATGTCCTAAGACACCTCAAGAAGTTGAGGAGATGAGACAGATTCCCTATGCTTCAGTTGCAAGAAGCTTAATGTATTCAATGTTGTGTACCGAACCCGACACTTGCTATGTAGTAGGGATTGTCAGTCAGTATCAGTCCAATCCACGATTTGATCACTGGACGGCGATCAAGACTGTTGGGATTGGTGTCCTAATTCTCTCGGAGTCTCATTGTTTTGTAAAGATACACATTGTTCAATGAATAAAATAAGTGTTATTTAATTCTGGCATTTACTTGGCAGGTGAACACAAAGCTCCTTGGTTATCTTATGTGAACTTAAGCATGTATATGTGATATACAAGTGGATCATGCCTTAAGTGATAACCTAAATAGGTTTGTAGTATAAGGATTAAGGTGGGATACCTGATCCTGATGACACTACGGATATGGCCTGCTTTGTAGAGGTTTGCAAGTGTTGTAAACTACTACAGATAGTTGATCCGACCATTCATGTGGAGATGTGTGAACGGAGTGTCCTATACAAAGAGTTTGTATAAGACTTGGACCACGAGATAATTAGACTCTGTATATAACGTCATTGATACTAGAGACTTACATCTCACCTAAACGACCATAGGTGACACGACCTCAATCCTGAGTGTTTTGGGAACTCCTACCTTTGAGGGCAGTCCTTTGATTAGTATGGGTGAGAGTAGGCAGATTGCCAACTCAACATGCCTATTTTTCGGAGACTTGTCTAATCTGGAAGTTGGGAACTCAATCCACAATATGGAATTCACCCCTTTCTCGAAGCAGGGATAAGTAGAGAGATTGCTTCCTTAAGGGCTGATTCGGGGGCTTGAACATAGTGGCCACAACTCCTCTTTGGAAGAGAAGACTCAGCCATAGTAGGACTATGACTTATGTTCATTAGAGGGATCAGTGGTACTTAAGGAGACAGATGTAGTTACAGTGGCATAACGGTTATTGGCCCAGCTGTACTTACGAGCGATCTGTGAAGGGTTGTCGTACTGCTCATTGGTTAAAATGGACACATAATATATCTGTGGTAAGGAGAGTTTAGCTGTCGGTCTTTAGTGGAGTGGCAGTTAACGGATGGTGGATCCCGTGACTAAAGAGTTTAGTCAGTTATTCATGTACCGTTGGAGCTTTGAGCTACAGGTCGATGAAGTCCCCTTGGTAGCTCAATGGATTCAGTTGAGGATCAGTTCTTGGTATTGATTTGAAATGTTTAAATTGACAAGAGGTATTTTGATTATATATGATATAATCGGTATGATGTATGAGATACATCTAGTGGAGGATTGATGTAAATGAGATTTACATTAAATACAATGGAATAGAAAAAGAACTATGGTTTATATGTTTCATGAGATGAAATATTAAAACTATAGGTTATAAATATAGTATGATAAGTTGGTTATCATTTATATTTACAATAATATTAATCATTGGATAATTAATTCTTTTTCTTTTAAATAACCAAAGTAGTGGGTGGTTATTGAATCATGGTAACCGTGAGTTTAAAAAGGAAATGGTTTTTCTATTTTCAAAAGGAGTTTTTACAGAAGATTGAAAAAGTTTTGAGCTTTTTCTCTGTGCAAAAGAAACTCACGAAGTTTTCAAGTAAATACGAATTTACTAAATGATGGTTGGGCGAGCTAAACGATCGTGTAGTATTTACTAAACGATCGCATAGTTTTGCTAGACGATCGCTGGCCAAGGTAAATGATCGTGTAGTATCTGTAGACAACAAACCGAGCTAAACGATCACATAGCTTTTGCTAGACGATCGAATAGTTTTATCTAAACGATTGGGCATCAACCTATACGCTAGGTCTCCGCCATCTCCCACTTGCTCAGTCGTGTACGCGATCAGTGTTTCCTCCGTTCGTCTACCTCATACCAAGTCCGAACAGAGCCTACCCTCTGGATTCGCACAACGAGAATACCAAGGTCGCCTTGTTGGTAGTGTGAGACTCAACTCGACACCGTCGAGTTTTTCCAGACGCCGTTCGTGGTGTTATGGAGGTCGTTCGTGTTGCGGAGGAGTTCGTGACCAAGGAGATCGTTGAGGATGAGCACAAAGTGTCTATGTTGTGTTCATTGATGTGTTGCGGTCATGTAGATCAAGCATTCATGGTTGCTGTTGTTCGAGCAATCAGAGTGCGCAACGGAGCGTGGCGACGCTTCTGCCATTGTGTGTAGAGTTTTCTCTTTATGCATTTAAGTTTATTCATGTTGTAATTTCTCTATATGAATTGTATAACTGTTTGTTTGAAGTCGACTGTAAATGTATTATTCATTCATTATTGTAATTTGGAATAATCTTGTTCCATTACTCATGGAAATCTCGCTTCCGATTTCCTTCAAAGACGATCCTCAAGTATATTTGAAGAACGAAGGACTACATGCTCGTGTATGGTGAAAAAGATCTTATCCTTACATGATACACAAACTCTGACTTTCAGACCGATGAGATTCTCGAAAATTGACATCGGGGTCAATGTTCACTCTGAATGGAGGGGTTGTAGTGTGGCGAAGCATCAAGCAAGGATGCATCGCTGACTCCACCGTGGATGCCGAATAGGTAGCCACTAGTGAAGTAGCTAAGAAGGCTATTTGGCTGAGGAAATTCCTTTCAGATTTGGAAGTTGTTCCAAATATGGATTTGCCTATCACTCTGTACTGTGATAACAGCAGGGCGTGGAAAATTTGAAGGAGCCTTTGAGTCATCGTTGGGGCAAGCATATAGAGCAAAAATACCACTTGATCAGGGAGATTGTGCATCGAAGTGATGTGATTGTCACGAAGATCGCATTGGAACACAACGTTGCTAATCCCGGCTCTCATGGCTAAAGTGTTCGAGGGTCATCTGGAGAGTCTGGGTCTGCGGGACATGCGACATCTTGTCTAGGGCAAGTGGGAGATGATACTAGGGTATGCCCTAGTTTATTGTATATTATAAATGTTTTATATTGTATTGTACATTAGTCTCCCGAGGCATTAGGATAAGTGGGAGGTTGTTGGAATTGGTGTTCTAATTCTCCCGAAGTCTCGTTGTTTGTAATATACACATTATTTATGAATAAAATAACTGTTATTTCATTCTGGCATTTACTTATATCCAATAAACAAAGTACCATGGTTATTGTATGTAAACTTAAGCATGTATATGGGATATACAAGTAGATCATGACTTAAGTAATAACTTAAATAGGTATGTAGTATAAAGATTAAGGTGGGATACCTGATCCTTGTGACACTACGAATATAGCCCGTTTTGTAGAAGTTTGTAAGTGTTGTAAACTACTACAGATGGTAGATCCTGACCATTCATGTGGAGACATACGAGTGGGGGTGTCCTACACAAAGAGTTTGTATAAGACTAGACCATGAGATAATTCGTCTTTGTATATAACGTCGTTGATACTGGAGACTTACATCTCACCTAAATGACCATAGGTGACACGACCTCAATCTTAAGTGTTTTGGGAACTCCTGTTTTTTAGGGCGGTCCATTGATTAGTATGGGTAAGACTAGCCAGATTGCCAACTCAACATGTCTACCTTTTTTGAGACTTGTCTGATATGGGAGTTAGAAACTCACTTACACAAGATGGAATTCATTCCTTCCCCGAAATAGGGGTAAGTAGATAGATTGCTCCCTCAAGGGCTGATTCCGAGGCTTGAACATAGTGGCCCCAACTTCTCTTTTGAAAAGAGGACTCAGTCATAGTAGGACTATGACTTATATTCATTAGAGGGATCAATGGTACATAAGGAGTTATATGTAACTACAGGGGCGTAACAGTTATTGGTCGAGCTATACTTACGAGCGATCTGTGAAGGGTTGTTGCACTGTTGATTGGTTAAGATGGACATATAATATATCTATGGTAAGAAGAGGTCAGCTGTCGATCTTTTGTGGAGTGTCTAGTAGTTAACGGATGGTGGATCCCGTGACTAAGAGTTTGGTCAGTTATTCACGTACTGTTGGAGTTTAGTCAGGAGTATAAGCTTCAAGCTACAAGTCCATAAGATGGACATATAATTCGATTATATATGATATGATTGTTATGGTGTATGAGATACATCAAGTGGAGGATTAATGTAAATGAGATTTACATTAAGTGCCATGGAATAGAAAAAGAGCTATGGTTTATATGTTTCATGAAATGAAATATTAAAACTATAGATTATAAATATATTATGGTAAGTTAGTTATCATTTATATTTATAATAATATTAATTATTGGATAATTATCTATTTTTCTCTAATAACCAATTGAGTGGAAGGTTATTGGTGGTTTCATGGTAACCATGAGATAAAAGGAAAAATATTTTCTTAATTTTAGTAAGAGAAAAAGATTTGCTAAGTTGTGAATTAGAGATTTCCACTCTCGAAAATTACTTACAGATAGTTGTCAAGTAAATCAGATTTATTAAACAACAGCTTAGAGTTAGCTAAACGATCGTGGAGTCTTCTTACATGATAGACACTCAATTAGACGACCAGCTAAACGATCGCATAGATTTTGCTAAACGATCGTATAGCTTTTACTAAACGATTGAGCATCGACCTATACGATAGGTTGTGTCATCTCCCACTTGCTCAATCGTTTACACGATTGATCTTACTCTTGTTTTCTGCCTCTAACCAAGTTGACACAGAGCCCACCCTCTGAATTCTCACACCAAGAATACCAAGGTAACCTTCTTGGTGGTGTCATACTCAACTCGACATGGTCGAGGTTCTGTGGAGGCCATTCGCGATGTTTGTGACTTTGGCGATCACTTTGTTCAAGTTCGTTGTGATCGTGCAGTGTAGTAGTCGTGTTGGACGAACGTTCATGTATTGTTGTGTTATTGTGATCGAGTGTTCGTGTTCAAGGAACTTGAAGATGAGTCTACAAAGGTTTGTTGATTCTTGTCCTTGATTTATAGTAAAGCATGCTGTAATTTCTGTTTTATGCATAACCGTATGTTGTCATTTGTGGTTGTAATTGTAATGTTCATATACGATTGAAATTTGGAAAGATCCTTCCGCTGCTCATGGAAATCCTCATGTATGATTTTCTTCAGAGGATTAGTATAATTGCATGATAATCTTGATTTGAATAAAGTATTATTCATACCTAAGTTATAGGCTGTTAATCAGATGACTAAGAATAGTAGCATGAGAGTAATCAGTTATCCCTCTGGATGTCTATTTTAGGACCACGAGAATAGGTTCATAGCCATTAGGAGACTTGATCAGGACTTATATAAGATTGATAGAAACAGTTTTGGAGTTACGAAAAAATACACCAAATTTTTGGGAATAGTATGATTATGGATAGATAGTTTCAAACTCTATTTTCTAGAAATGTTAGAAACTTTAAATGTAATGAGAGTGATGCTTTGTTATGGCATGCTAGAATGACATATTATTCTTTTAATCATCTTGCTCATATTAAGATATTAAACATTCAGATCCCTAAGAATTATGTTTGTAATGTTTGTCCTTTGTTGTAAGGAGTGTAGATTAACTTTCCCAGAAAGAATTACAAAAGATGAGAAACCTTTTGACTTGATACACATTGATTTATGGGGTGCTTACAAAGTCAAATCCTACTTACGGGATCATTATTTCCTTACAATGCTTGATGACTTCACTAGGTGTACATGGACTTATTTGCTCCATGACAAAACTCAGGTCCACAAAACTCTCAAAGAATTCTTTGCTCTCATTAATGACTTTTCTCTTTCCTCTAAAATACCAACCAGACCAGACACACCATTTCTTTCCCTCAGACAGATTCCCTAGAAGACAAACTCGAATTTCATCTCACCTTAATGACTTTGTTCTTTCCTCTAAAACACCAAACAGACCAAACACATCAATTCTTGCCCTCAATCCTGAATTTAATCACTCATACCATGCCTTTATGGCCAAAGTTGGCACTAATGCTGAACTTGCAACCTTCCATGATCCCATGTGGATAGTAGCGATGAATCAAGAGATTGAAGCCTTTGAGGAAAAAAAAAAAACCAGACCTGGGAGTTAACCATACTGCCCAAAGGTAAAAAGGCTATAGGTTCCAAGGGGGTCTTTAAAATTAGAAGAAATGTTACAGGTGAAATTGAGAGGTATAAAGCTAGATTAATAGCTAAAGGCTACAACTAGAAAAAAGGAGAAGACTACACAGATTTCTTTTCTCCAGTTGTAAAGCTTGTCACGGTGAGAATCTTAATTGTTATTGAAACTGTTCAGCAGTGGCCTATCTTTTAGCTAGATATTAATAATGTCTTCCTACATGGGCACATTTAGGAAGAACTTTACATGAAGCCACCCCTGGCTACACCAATGCTGCTTCCAATCAAGTTTTCAAACTCAAGATTTCTCTATAGATTCAAACAAACATCTCGACAATGGAACAATGAAACTCATGTGTTGACATCCTATGGATTCTCTCAAAGTCTGAATGACAATTTTCTTTTCGCAAGACATGCTGATGGCATCCAGCTTTACCTTCTTCTTATAACTGGAAATTCAATCGAAGAAATTAACAAGTTCAAACAGTTCCTAAGTAAGGCTTTTTCTATAAAAGATTTGGGATTGGCCAAATACTTTCTTGGCCTCAAAATAGTAAAATCTCTCTCAGGAACATTTATATCTAAAAAAAAATATGTCCAACATATGCTTCATGACAAGAACTAACAAAATGCTAAAGATGTCAGCATTCCACGAGACTGATTGGAAAGTTTTTGGATTTGAACATGATCAGGTTATATATTAGCCACAATATTCAACAACTCAGTTTATGGACAATCCTTACCTTTCACATTGGAATGCAATCATTCACTTATTGAAATACCTAAAAGGACGTAACAATGAAGGCATCTTCTATGCTACAGATTCTAACACAAATATCAAAGTCTTTTGTGATGCTGATTGGGCTACTTGTGCAGATTCAAGAAAGTCTTAACATGGTATTGTACTTCTACTTTGCAGCTCATTAATTTCCTAAAAAACGAAGAAACAAGCAATTGCTTCTAAGTCATTTGCAGAAGCATCATATCGAAGCATGGTCACTTATGTATCAGAACTCCAGTGGATAACTTCCATCCTTCAAGACTGCATATGAACTACTTTCTTTTAATATAGCTCGTTTGTGACAACAAGGCTGCAATTCACATTCCCTCCATCCTTTTCTTTCACGAAAGAACAAAGCATCTTGATATTGATTGTAAGAAACAAGCTCAAAGAAGGGTTATCTCTACCACTTGTCACTTACTCACAATAACTTACAAACTTATTTACGAAGCAATTGAGCTTGTCCAAGTTTCAAAGCTTCATCTACAAGCTTATTTTTGGTTCCATGCTTAGATCATCTCTAGCTTGAGGGGATAGAGGAAATTTAAAAAGGCATAAAAACTATTGTGGAAAGAGATATTCGACTGAATAATTTCTTGTATATAGCTTAAGATTTACATAGAGAATTTATAGAAAGGACGATAACCTAATTATAGCCCGATAACCCAATTATAGCCTAAATACATAAATTAAGGCCTAAATATCTCAAATGCCCTCCCTCAAACTCAACATGATAGAAACAACTTGAGTTTGTAAGCGGATACACTGAAATAGTTGGATGACAGAAACTGAAGAATCAATTCTAAATCAAAACACGGTAGATTTGGGCGAGAAGCAGAAACCCATGAAAAACTGGAACATAGAGAACTTCTAGGTTGAAAACAGGAACTCACGAACTTCTAGGTGGGAAACAGAGACCTCCATAAAGATCTAAAACAAAATCCACGAACTTCTGAGCTGAAAACAGAGATTTATGAATGCCATATTCGAAAACAGAAAAAAATAAAGATGAAACCCATTAACAAAGAAAAACCAAAATTAGGCTTGACTGAACCAAACCAAAACTAGGCTTGTCAGAAGCAAAGCATTGAGTGAGTTTGGGTTATGTTTTGCAGTAGATCTGGACGAGCATCGAGTGGGTGAGCATCGAGTAAGGGAGCATCGAGTGAGGGAGCATTGAGTGGGTGAGCATCGAGTGGGGGATCGAGAATCAATTTTTAGACTGGATCGAGTTCTTCACAGTGGAGATCATCAAGTGGGTTTTTTTTTTTTTTTTTTTTTTGCCGTAGATCTGGGTGAACATTGAGTGGGGAAATCTGAGATGCGGAAGAAAGGCTGCGCAACGATAGATTTGGGCAGATGTAGAGTGAATCGAAGATGGATTAGTGCGTAGATCTACCTCCATCGATCGACCATCGACGGAGGTAGAGATCGAACAACAACGATAACTGAAAAATAGAAAACTTTAGAGATTGGTCTTTGATATCATATGGAAAGAGATATTCGACTGAATAATTTCTTGTATATAACTTGAGATTTACATAGGAGATTTATAAAAAGGATGATAACCAAATTATAACTTGATAACCCAATTATAGCCTAAATACATAAATTAGGCCTAAATATCTCAAACACCGTCCTTCAAACTCAAGGTGATAGAAACAACTTGAGTTTGTAAGTGGATAAACTGAAACAGTAGGATGACAACAATTAAAGAAGCAATTCTGAATCAAAACACGATAAATTTGGGTGGGAATCGGAAACCCATGAAAAACTGGAACACAGAGAACTTCTAGGCTAGAAACAAGAACTCACGAACTTCTAGGTGGGAAACAGAGACCTCCATAAAGATCTAAAACAAAACTCATGAACTTTTGAGCTGAAAACAGATATCTATGAATGTTAGATTCGAAAACAGAACAAAAGAAAGATGAAACCCATTAACAAAGACAAACCAAAATTAGGCTTGACTGAACCAAACCAAAACTAGACTTGTCAGAAGAAAAGCATCGAGTGAGTTTGGGTTCTGTTTTGTAGTAGATCTGGACGAGCATCGAGTGGGTGAGCATCGAGTAAGGGAGCATCAAGTGGGGGAGCATTGAGTGGGTGAGCATCGAGTAGAGGATCAAGGATCGAGTTTTAGACCAGATCGAGCTCTTCACAATGGGGATCATCGAATGGGTTTTGTTTTGTCGTAGATTTGGGTGAACATCGAGTGGGGAGATCTGAGATGCGGAAGAGAGGCTGGACAACGACAAATTTGAGCAGATGTGGAGCGAATCGGAGATAGATTAGTGCGTAGATCTACTTCCGTCGATCGACCGTTGACGGAGGCAGAGATTAAACAACAACGACGATTGAAAAATAGAAAACTTTAGAGATTTGACTTTGATATCATGTAGAAAGAGATATTCGACTGAATAATTTCTTGTATATAACTTGAGATTTACATATGGAATTTATAGAAAGGACGATAACCTAATTATAGCCCGATAACCCAATTATAGCCTAAATACATAAATTAAGGCCTAAATATCTCAACAACTATAATATTGAAATAATATGTTTCAAAACAATCATACATTAATAAAAAGTTTAAAAAAGTACAATAACAACAACAATAATAAAAAGGGTAATTGTTTTAAAGGACAAAATAACTTGAAACATTTTAAAATATAGTAAAATACATTGTCTATCAGTGTTAGATAGTAACATTTTGTTATATTTATAAATAAGTTGGCTTATTTTCTTATATTTGAATACAACCTAATAAAAAGCTATAGTTCAATCCCAAACTATTTTTATTAAAATTCATAAACTAATTCAATCTGGAACACTGCTTGTTTTTCTTTTAATTTCAAGTAAAATTATAATTGAACCCAACTAACCATATGTCATTTGAGTTGATTGATCGATCATATTTTTAACTTTAAAATCAAAGTTTCAGAGGTTAAAAAATATTGTAGTAGTCACTCATTATAATGTGTTAGATATCAAATTTTAGACCGAAGAAAGTACATCTAACCTTTACATGATACCAATAGTAAATTTGTTGAAGAGTAAAAGAACGTGGCATGTAAAAAAGAAAATTTACACAACGGTATGATGCTTGCCACACACACTCCGATGCTTAAGTCAGAGAGTGAAAGAATACGGAAGTTAGAGAGTTTGAGAGTAGGACTCGAGTTAACTCGAAGTTATAATGATGTACTTGTAGAGAAAGTTAACCTTAGGTTGTTTCTTAAGGTTTTGGAGTCACCTAGGATAATTAGATAATCTCACGGGCCAAGGGACGTGTCGGATTTTATGTTTGGCTAGGCCAATGCCAAACATCTTCCTTAGGCCATATTTCAATCGAGCCAAGAGTAATCTTTTGGGTCGAGGCATGCGAACATTACTTTGGTTCTTTAGTTGTCACTTTTTCTAGGTCCATTTTGGTCTTTAGTTACCACTTGCGGATCATATCACGCTTATTTTTTTTTTTTTTTAATTTACGCTAAATGTCAATTATATATATATATATATATATATATATATATATATATTTATCAAAATCAACACTAACCCAATGTAATCCGGAGTCATGGAAAATTGCAATAAAAATATAGTTTATAATGTGGAAAATTACTTTTCTTCCTACTGAAGCTAAAGATATTGGAGTCCATGTGACTTTGTACCAAATAACATAATAATGGTACTTTTGAGGGAAAAAAAAAACAAAATAAATTGAAATATTGTAAGATTCTCTTTTTCCATCAAATCTATTTGCTGCACCCTACCATCTGATTGTATACTACTTTGCTTACTACTTTTTCAAACATGATAAATTATTTGATTAAATAAGAATCTACGATTTGATGTGAAATTATGACTTAAAAAGGGTTATTATCCATTCAATCTACTTGATATTGATTTTCTTTTTAATATTAAATTTATTTTAAAAATAATATTTTAATTTTATTATTTTAAAATGTATTTTATTTTAGACTATATATTTCCAAATATTTAAATTTAATCTTATACTTTCCATATCTATTCAAATTAATATTATTTTTTTAAGTTCGAAACTCGTTTTCCAAATTTTAATTTGACAAAATATACTAATAATTTATAATTTATATTACAAAAAGACTCAAATGTGAATATATTTTCAAAGCTTAAAGTAAGAAGTCCACTACAAACTATTTCGTTTTTTAAAAAAACTAATTATAATTTATGCTATGAAATTTTAAGATTCATTAAAATCACATGCACTTAAAAATATAAGCAAAAAAATAAATAATACAAATCACAAAGTATTAGGATGAATATAGTGTTTTTGTTTTATGTCTAAAAAGATTTCATTTGTTTACTGGTTTTTACATTTGAAAAGAAACAACTTTTTAGTTAAAAAAACAGAACTATTTATTTTAGGCATATGGTCTTGACTAAAAGGATAGAGATACCAATACCCACTTTATATATTAATTAAATAAAAGTTTATTGTTAAAAATTAAAAATAAAGAAAAAAAAAACAACTCCAAGATCATTTGATGCTACAAAATTTAGCATAAATGAGTTTGAAAAAAAAAAAAAACAAAACAAAACAGAACAAAGGGAAAGAAACAGCTCAATATTGATATATATATATATATATATATTGTCAAACTGCTCAAGATAATTAAATTTCCCCTAGAAAATGTATATTATATCACATCATATTATAATCAATCAATATCTAAATTAATTAGTGATTATAATGATTACACTTATCAATCAATACCTAATTTAAATAGAAGTTCCTAGGATTGTAGTCTATCAATATTTTTAGTACTATGTAAATAAATGCTTTCATATATGCATAATTACCACTATCAACTCAATTATTTTAGTATAGTCACAATTCAAATAAATTAGACCACATATAATTGAACTGGTTTTAAGCGTTAATATAAATCTCTTTCTTAAAATAAGATATTCAAATTGATTTGATCCTTCAACATGTAATTGGACACTTTTTTAAAATATTTGTTTTGATATATTAATTTTCAATTTTTTTTTTGTTAAATTATTGATTGATTTGAGAAAATTAAAGTAGATAGTGAAAATCTACTTATAACTCTAATATTGTGCAAGCCATAAATCCATCCTTTTGAATTTAATAACAATTACATTAAAAAAAGAACATTTATGAGAATGATCATCATATCTCTACCACTGTAGTATAATAATAATTCTTTTGAAGGAAAAATTTAAGAATGATGAGAAAAATAGTTTCTCCTCCAAAACATTGAATCTAGCTTTTATTTGATGGATACTTTTAAAATGTTATATTTTTAATCTTTATATTTTGAGTTTGATTTTAATTTAGTTTATAAATTTTAAAATATTATAATTTTATTTTTGAAATTTAAGTTTTGTTATAATTTAGTTCCTAAGTTTCAATATTTACGTTTTAAACCGTGATTCTTTATTAAATACTCATTTTCGGTCTCAAATGTTAATGTCAATTAATTATTTAAAATATGGTTGTTTTTAAATATAGAAAAATAAACCAAAATATTTATAAAATATAGAAAAATTTTAAAACTATCAATAATAAATGTTGATAGACGCTAATAGACTTCTATCAATGTCTATTAGTGATATTGATAGACATTTATAGATATTGATAGAAGTCTATCAATATCTATCACTGTCTATTATTGATCATTTGAAAAAATTTCTATATCTTGTAAATATTTTCAACACTTTTATCATTTGAAATAATTTTCCTTTAAAATAATTATAATAAATACAATTAATTAAGTTTTAAGGCTTTTTCATCGCTATTAACCTATAATTTTAAATAAATTAATAGATATTAATGACAAAGACTGGAAATAAGTATTTAGTAAAAAATCAATATTAAAGTGTGTAAATTTTGAAATTTAGGAACCAAATTGAAATTAAACTCAGACGCTAAGCCTAAAATTGTAATACTTTAAAACTTATGAAGTAAATTGGACCCAAATTGAAAACTTAAGGATTAACAACATAACATTTTAAAATTTAGAGGCTAAATGAAAATTAGACCAATCATATTTTTCCTAAAAATTATTATGTAGATAAATTTATTATCACTCAATTATAATATTTACTAATAGTAAAAAAAAAGAGTAAATTAAAGAAAGTTAAGGCCTCTTTGGTAACAATTTTAATTTTGGTTTATGTTTTTGAAAATTAAGTTT
The DNA here is from genome assembly GCF_027475165.1 of Benincasa hispida. Lineage (NCBI taxonomy): Eukaryota > Viridiplantae > Streptophyta > Magnoliopsida > Cucurbitales > Cucurbitaceae > Benincasa > Benincasa hispida. The sequence goes on along the minus strand of NC_143487.1, from coordinate 57,329,241 downwards.
ATGGACACTACTTTCATCTCTAAAATTCTTCCTTTTGTTATCTACTTTTCATCAATAGTTTAAAAAATCAAGCCAAACTTAAAAACTAAAAAAAGTAGCTTTCGAAAAGGTTTTTTGTTTTTGAAATTTTCCTAAAAATTCAACTATTATATGTAAATCATTGTAAGAATGGTAGATGAAATAGACTAAATTTTTAAAATAAAAATAAAAAATCAAATAATTATTAAACGAGATTAACATTGAGTGACCAAACACCTATAAGAGATTAACATTTATATTTAGCCTATGTTTTAAATTTAATACATTGAAAGCGTAACATTACTTTGGAATCTCCACCAAGTTTTTTATTTTTTATTTTTTTTAAAAGACGACTTTCGAAAAAGGGAATTTTGAATTGGGAAGCTCACGCTGTTAAAAAGTAATTTATATTATAAATATTATAAAAATAAATAGATATTTCTTTAGTATCCTAAATATCATGTGTCAATTTTTATATTGTCCACGTGTCAGATAATTATTCATGTTTGGTGTGCATATAAGATCACATCTTACTCGTCATTTTACTATAAATAGTGATATTTGAGAAATTCACTACAAATTTTTATAATTTTAGTTATTTTATTTTATTATTATATTATATTATATTATATTCATTTATTTATTATTATATTTTATTTTGTTCATATCCATTGTGTTTTTCAATTTAGTAACAACGTATTTCTTTTTTCACTTTTCTTTTTTACTTGTTGGAAAGGCACTAAAAAATGTGATGTGAAGCCTCCAGCTGGATCCATTTTGATAGATCAATTAGCCAAAAATGGCCGAAAATGCCATAAAGATGTGAAGAAAAAAGGGTTTAAAAGTCGTTTTGATCTTTAAATTTTTGTAAAAATAATAATTTAGTCTTTCAATTTTAGTTTGTAATGACTTACTTCTTGAACTTTCATTTTTGTAATATTTTAGTCCATAAATTTTATTATATAATAATTTAGTCTTTGTACTTTAAAATTTGTAATAATTTAGTCTCTATTGTAGAAATTAGCATTAATATTTAATGAGATTTCTTGTATAAATAAACCGATAAACTAATTAAAGACTTAATATTTTTATAAAATGCAAAGTCTACTTCATAAAATAATAAAAATTGAGATCTAATTTTGATAAATTTATCTACATTAGGGCCTAAATTCTTATGAATTTAAAAGTACAAAAACTAAATTGCTACATACTAAAGTTTAGGGATTAAATTGTTACAAAATTGAAAGTACAGAGACTAAATCGTTATAAATCAAACTTTAGAGACTAAAATATTACTTTCATAAAAGTTTAGGGACCAAAAGTGTTAAAAAAAAAAAAAAAAAAAAAAAAAAAAAAAAAAAAAAAGAAAAGAAGAAGATTGTAAGAAGATTGGAAAATGAAGAAGGTGGTAAGAAAATGCTACGAATTAAAGATGATATTGTAATAATATGAATCAACATGAACTTTTTGACCTTTTACAGCAATTTATTGTCTATTATCTAATGGAATTGATTATAAGCCTATTACCTAAGGAACCTTCCTATCTTTTGCAAACAAATTAAGGAACTTTCCTTTATCTTTTCTGGTGGGAACAGTCCTTGAAATCAAACCAGCTATGAAATTTACTAATCTTTATCCCCTTTTCGATAAAATGTCTATAAAAAGTTTTCAATAATTGAATTTTCTAAGGTTATTGAGATCATCTTTATATGCTATAGAATTTGAAAAGACCAAATATAGTTTTGTTAAGGGCAAAAGAAATTTGAATAGGTATCTAGGCTTAAAAAGATTATCTAAAAGGTTCATTCCAAAAGAAGTGAGTTATTTAACTAAGTATGACGGTTAGTCTGTAGGATGATCAAAAGATCAATAAATACCATGAAAATCGACCAATAGGGTCGGTTATGAAAGTCTAAAGAGTACATGATAAATTTATTTAGTTGTTTGTGTGTTTGATAAACCATGTTAGAATGTAAGGAGTTGTTATTAGTCCTTTTTTCTTCCTTTTGACAATCTTGGTTTTTGTGTTGATAAATTATTATTTATGGTACTTCTTACTTGTTCAAAACTTCCTATTGTTGAGTTTCTTCTATTAATTGTTTTTGTTTAGTTGTTTGTGTTTGAAAAAATTGTTTAATTTTTATGATAAGTTTAGTTGATGTTCTTTCTACTTCTATTCTTTAATCTCAAATCCTTACATTTTCCAATTTTTTTATTTTTCAGATCTTATGTCTTGATGATGGTCTCCAATAATGGATTTCACAATGCCTGATTTAGATGGAAATTCAAAGAACATAAGTTGGTATTTTCTCTTTTTGTTTTTAATGATCTTGTTAGGCTTCAATGAACTTTTGTACTTGGAATTGTTTTGTACACCCATTAACAGTGCTCCTACTAATTTTGTTCATTTTTTATTTGATGTAATTTGAAATTTATAACTTAAGTTGATATAACTTGAGATCACTTATAAAATGATCAAATTAGGTTGATATAACTTGTTATACAACTTTGTGATAGGCTGTTTCCTTTTGTTTCGTAGACAATGTTATGCTTTGAACGTGTTACTTTTACGTTTTCGTTCAAATGTAAAATGACTATTCAATTTTTATTTGTACAAAATAATATATATTTTCAATTTGATATCAGGTTTACACATTTTAAATTGTATTATTTTTTAACTAATAAATAATTTTCAGCAACGTCTAACCATGTGTCATAAAAGATTATTGCAACGGCCAAGAATACATATTTAGCAACAACTTTACACGTTACTAAAAACACACTTTTAAAGACAAGCTTGCAACGTCACTATATTAAACAAATAGCAACATACTAACCTTTGTTAAAAATAAACTTTGAGCAACACTTAAGCGTCACTAAATGTTAAGTTTTAGTGGCGTGCATGGAATTTGTCACTAAAACTTATGACTACGCAATGACGCATATAGTGACGGGTCTGTACATGCTGCTAATACTTTTAGTGACATTTTTTGTTTTTAGTAATGCGTTTTACGCACTGTTCATGTGTTTAAACACAACTTTATAGCTTGGGTTCGCCGATTCATAATGGCTAAGTTAAATTAGTAACAACCAAGTTAGCTAGTCGATAGATTAATTAGCAAAGTGATGTTACAAAAATCATTTTTTCATATAATCAAGAGACATTTAAAATACATTGAAAACACTCTGAATTCTCCATTCTCTTAACTCCCTAAATATTACTGGTTTGATCGTTGGAATGGTCTACAAGTTATTTTTACTCTTAAGTTGGAACAACTAAGGTTTTTAATGATAAATTCTCCTCATTTTTAGAAGAAACGCATAGATTTATTCAAACATTAGCAAACTCATACAAATGAAGTTTTGTTACTAAATATCGCGATACTAACGCATTGTATTGCAGGATTTCAACGCGAGGATTAACGCTAACACATTAGACAAGTGCCGTAAGAAAAGCTCTAACGCATAGGGCATGCGTCGGAGAGAGTTCAATACAGAGAAGATACATTAATCCAGGTTGATTGTGTCACATCACCACTTGCAAGTATGGGCACCTGCAGCAGGCAGTGTCTGAAAAGCTTCCACATAGCAGGCGGCGTCTAAAAAGCTTCCGAGAGTCAGACGGCTAACCGGGGCATGGACTTTAATGCTGACCAGGGAATGGACTTTAATGCTGCCCATTCACCAAGTGGACATGACTTACGCCTATAAATAGATGAAGTCCCTCCAGAGTTAAAGAGTTCGGGAAATTATCAAGATCCTTACTCTCTGTATATTGTAGTCATAGTTTTAGTTCTGTAGAAGCTGTGTTATGATGCCAAGACGATCAGAAGGGTTGAGAACCACCACCACCGCCAGTCAGAGAGTGGAGGAAGCCAATCTTGAGAAAGATACTTCGTCCAATTCCTAAACAAGTGATTGTACACAACGAGATTGAGCCAAAGAAATACAAGAGATTGTATTCTTTGGCTTGACTCAGTTTCCTTCTTCTCATTTATCACTTTCATTCCAGTTGATTAAATATTGCTTTTGTATAGACTCTTTGTTTCTTTATAAAATTCACATATTTGATCCATCATACTTTGTCATTGTTTGTCTCTTGTTTATATTGAATGCATTAATACTTTATGCAAAACTTCATTTCAATGCTTAAGCTAACTTGACAACTTGGTGAAAGCATCCTTAGCCTAGATTATTCGTGAGAGTAAACAAGCCAACATCAAGTAGAACGCCTCATACATCTAGAGATAGACTTATTGGTGTTTATTGCATTCTGTGTTAGACGCATGCACCCTAGAGATAGATTTTATATGTTATTCGCACTGAAAAGTGTTGAATAAAGTCTAACGCATAAACAAAAGATAAGCAGATCATCCCATTTCATCCACATCACATCCTAGTTGTGTACACTTATCTTAGACCGATGCGTCCACTTACATTAAACTCCATTTTCGCATGATCCATCACTCACCACTCAATTCTTTTGTATCTTCTTGCACAGGCACAACAATTTGGTGTAAATAATACATTTCTCACATTTAATTAGGAAGACCCCTACAGTAGATACAACGCAAAGTCTGCATTTGGTTGACTGAATCCCTAAGTTCGACCCTGGACTTACCAGGAACCTAAATTAGATTTATACTTGGGTCTGGTTTAGGAAAACTTGAACGTCATTAGAAGGAGTTGTGTGCGTCCTGTTGCAAATATCTGACGCCCCAACGCGTTACATTTACTTAAACGCATCAAAACATAAACGCTTCACTTACACTTAGAACTTATTCTTCTAATTTAGTTTATATAATACACTCCTAGAGCGAATCACGATAGCAACAAACAAGTTTTTGGCGCTGTTACCGGAGATTCAAAAACAAAACTAACCAGAAATTTCGTTTGTATCTGTTGTAGGAACACTTCGGTCGAGGGAGTATTATAAGTTAAGCCTAAGCTTGTGAACGTTTATGAGCAAGGAGAGCACTCCTGAACTCAGATACGTCCCTGAGATTGAAAAAGAACTTCCGGTGTAGGAACCGATCCAACCATCGTCGAAGGTTGAGGCAACAATTTCTCAGACAACAGAACAGGCAACGAGCAATGGCAGAAGAACAGGAAAATCAACAGCTAGTTCAGCAACTAGCTCATGCCGCACAGAATCAAATCCTGATGGCGAATAGCAGCACGCATCCCATGAGGCAGTACACGTCCCTTGTACTATATGATTTCTCTCCAGGAATCATATACCCAACGCTGGATGGAACCAGGTTCGAGATGAAATCTGTTATGCTCCAAATGCTCCAGACTGTTGGACCATTTGGGGTGGGTCGTGGTGAAGATCCTCACGCCCACATGAAGTATTTCCTAGAAACGTGTAATTCATTTGTGATTCCTGGAATCACCCCAGAGGCGATCAAGCTGTCCTTGTTTCCCTATTCTTTGCATGATGATGCAAAACAATGGGTGAGTTCACTAGAGCTTGGTGAAATCACCACATGGGAAAAGATGGTGGAAAAATTTATGCAAAAATACTTCCCACCTACCACCAACGCGAGGAGACGTCGAGAGATTATGAATTTTGAGCAAGAAGATGCTGAGACCTTAAGTGCCGCATGGGAGCATTTTAAGGGATTGGTCAAGAATTTCCCAAACCATGGACTACCACTAACAATCCAAATGGAGATGTTTTATGGAGGATTGAATAGAGCATCGCAGATGGCAACAGACGCAGTAGCAGCTGGTGGACTTATGGACAAATCTTACACTGAGGCTAAAGAGATATTTGACCGCATTGCGAAACACAATATGGAATGGGGGGATGATACGTATGATGGAAGAGCTGACAGGAAGAAGAGATCTCAGAAACACAATATGGAATGGGTGGATGATACGTATGATGGAAGAGCTGACAGGAAGAAGAGATCTCAGAAACACAATATGGAATGGGTGGATGATACGTATCGATTCCAACGTGTTAGCCACACTTTCTGCTCAAGTGGCTACGATGACCAGCTTTCTGTAGAACATAACGTTGGGAAACACATCAAATCAGCAGAAGGTGAATCAGGTAGAGGCGTTTGGGCAGCCCATGGTTAGTTGTGTGGGCCGTGGAGATCCTCACTCCTATGCTGAATGTCCACAAAACCCTCAGTCAGTATACTTCATAAAAAACAACCCATTCTCTAATATATATAACCCTGGATGGAGAAACCATCCGAATTTTTCTTGGACAAGAGGAAATCATCAGGAGCACCATCCAGGGGTGAACCATCAGCAAAGGAATGGACTGCCGCTTGTATTTCAACAAATGCATCAACAACATCAATAACCCTTTAATAGAGGAGGATAGGCGTCGAGCTCAGGATCTCTACTTGAGAATCTATTGAAGGAGTACATAGCCTAGAATGACGCGTTGCTGAAAAGTCAGGTGTCATCTATCAGAAACTTGGAAATCCAGGTAGGGCAGATAGCGAGCGAGTTGAAAAACAGGCAACCTGGAGTTCTACCTGGTAATATTGAAACACCTGGGAACAATAATGGGAAGGAGCAATGTCATGTGGTGACGTTGCGAAGTGGAATAGCTCTTGAAGAAAGAAGAATGAATCCAAGAAATAGCAGTATTTTGAAAGAACGCATCACACGTTTAATGGATCAGGAAGAAAGAACGCCCGAGACTACAAGCCATTCAGAACCCAGTACGTCTAACGCGGGAAAGCTTGAGGTGACTTTGAATGCACCATTCCCTAGGCGTCTGATGAAGAAGAATGATGAACAACAATTCAAGCGCTTTATTGAGCTCCTAAAGCAGTTGCATATCAACATTCCACTTATTGAGGCTTTAGAGCAGATGCCAACGTATGTCAAATTTTTGAAGGACATTTTGACGAAGAAGAGAAAAGTCAGTGAGAAGGAAGTAATAGTGCTAACGCAGGAGTGTAACGCGTTAGTAAGCAACAGTCTACCAAAGAAGCAGAAGGACCCTGGGAGCTTCACAGTTCCTTTTTCGATAGGAGGATTGGATGTGGGTCATGCGTTGTGCGATCTAGGAGCCAGCATTAATCTCATGCCACTTTCAATTTTTAGGAAATTGGGGATTGGCGAAGCACAACCTACTTATGTTACTCTTCTGCTCACTGACAGAACAATTAAGTACCCAGAAGGGAAGATTGAAGATGTTCTGGTGAAGGTTGACAATCTCATATTCCCAGCATACTTTATTATTTTGGACTATGAAGCAGATAGGGAGGTACCAATTATCCTTGGACGCCCCTTCTTAGCTATTGGAAAAGTTTTAATTGATGTGCATAAAGGAGAATTAACTATGCGCGTGGACAATGAAGAGGTGAAGTTTAATGTGCTTAATGCATTAAAGTTCCCAGATAGTGAAGATTGTCAACTAAACAGTATTGAGTTGCCTGAAGAAGAGAATCATGTATGTGAGGTCCTCGCGTTAGAGAAGAACCTGAAAGAATTAGAGCCGCCAAGTTTGAGTGAGCGGTGGACAAAACCAACGCGTCCATCACTTGAAGAACCACCAGAACTCGAGTTGGAACAGTTACCTGGACACTTGAAATATGCATTCCTTGGAACCAACAACACTTTACCTGTGATTATTTTCGCAAATCTTACAGAGCCTAATGAGCAATCTCTCTTGCAGATGCTGAAAAAGCAGAATCGTGCAATAGGCTGGACGCTTGTAGATATCCGTGGCATTAATCCATCTTATTACATGCATAAGATTAGGCTAAAAGAAGGGAAGTTGGGATCAATCGAGCCTCAAAGAAGGCTGAACCCCATAATGAAAGAAGTGGTCAAGAAAGAAATTTTAAAATGGTTGGACGCGGGAGTTATTTATCCTATATCCGACAGTAGCTGGGTAAGTCCAGTCCATGTGCGTTCCTAAGAAAAGGGGAACGACCGTGATAGTCAACAGCAATAATGAACTCATACCCTCGAGGACTGTCACAGGCTGACGCATCTGTATGGATCACTGGAAGCTCAATGCAGCAACTAAGAAAGACCAGTTCCCCATTCCTTTCATCGATCAAATGCTTGACAGACTTGCGGGCAAATAATTTTATTGCTTTATCGATGGATACTCTGGTTACAACCATATTTTGATAGATCTGGAAGATCAAGAGAAGACCACGTTTACTTATCCCTTTGGAACATTTGCATTCAGACGCATGCCCTTTGGGCTGTGTAAAGAAACTGGGATATTTCAAAGATATATGATGGCTATCTTCTCTGACTTCCTAGAAAATACCGTTGAAGTCTTCATGGACGATTTTTCAGTCTTTGGAGACTCATTCCAGTCATGCCTAGATAATTTGGAGGCCGTCCTCGCTCGATGTGAGGAAACAAACTTGGTGCTGAATTGGGAGAAATGTCACTTCATGGTGACTAAAGGAATTTTCTTAAGTCACAAAGTATCTAAGGTTGGCTTGGAAGTAGATGAAGCCAAAATAGATGTCACAGCAAAACTTCCACCACTATCAAATGTTAAAACTTTATGAAGTTTTCTAGGGTATGCTGGCTTCTATAGACAGTTCATTAGAGTATTTTCTCAGATTACGCGACCTCTGAGTGCATTACTAGAGGCAAATCGGCCCTATGACTTTAATGAAGACTACACTGACGCGTTTGAAACCTTGAAGTATGCGTTGACGACAGCTCCAGTACTGATAGCACTTGACTAGACGCAGCGCTTTGCTCTCATATGCGACATGAGTGATGTGGCAGTCGGAATAATGTTAGGGCAGAAGAAGGGTAATTTGATACATCCCATCTCCTACGCGTCCAAAACACTAAATGTCTCTCAGGAACACTATACTACTACGGAAAAAGAAATGTTGGTTGTAGTGTTTGGCATTGAAAAGTTTCGATCTTACTTAGTTGGTGCGTCAGCCACCATATACACCGACCACTCAGCCATAAAATTTCTGATGAGCAAAAAGGACGCGAAGCCAAGGTTGATAAGATGGGTGCTGCTACTACAAGAGTTTGATATTGATATCCAGGACAGAAAGGGAACAGAAAACTAGGTGGCTGACCACCTTTCCAGGCTAGAGAATCAAGAAATGCAAGTCCAAGAAAGTGAAATCAAGGACGCATTTCCTGATGAAAGCCTGTTTAGAGTTGAAGGTAGGGAACCTTGGTATGCGGACATAGTCAATTATTTAACCAGCAAGCAATTTTCTAGGAACTTCAACTCTCAGCAAAAGAAATGGTTAGTTCATGACAACAAGTTTTAATTTTGGAAAGAACCGTTTCTATATAAAGGCCCTGACTCCATAATGCGTCGATGCGTTCCGGAGGAGGAGACACAATGCATCTTAGCTAAGTGTCATGACTCTCCTTACGGAGGGCATTTCGGCGGGCAAAGAATTGCAGCGAAGGTCCTTCAAAGCGGATACTTTTGGGCCACCCTCTTTAAAGATGCGAGGGAATTTGTTCGAAAATGTGACCCCTATCAACGCACTGGGAATATTTCTTTAAGGGACGCAATGCTCTTGAACAATATTCTCGAAGTTGAGCTGTTTGATGTTTAGGGCATAGATTTTATGGGACCTTTTCTCCTGTCATGTGGCCAACAATACATCCTACTTGCAGTAGATTATGTATCTAAGTGGGTAGAAGCAGTAGCCTGTGCTAGGAATAATGCGTCCACTCTATCTAAGTTTCTTACCAGGAACATCTTTACACACTATGGAACGCCAAGAGCCCTGATAAACGACAAAGGTACGCACTTCATTAATCGCATCATTTTCAAATTACTTGCAAAATGTAATGTTAGGCATAAAATCGCCACTGCCTACCACCCACAAACAATCGGTCAAGCGAAAGCATCAAATCGAGAAATCAAGTCTATCCTGGAGAAAGTCGTCAATGCAACGCGGAAGGATTGGGCACAGAGGTTGGATGAAGCGCTCTGGGCCTACAGGACTGCTTACAAAACACCTATAGGTATGTCTCTATACTCTCTTGTATTTGGAAAAGCTTGTCACTTACCTTTAGAGTTGGAGCACAAGGCGTTTTGGGCAGTTAAGAAGTTAAACATAAACTTGGACGCCACGGGCGCTCAACGCAAACTTCAGCTCAATGAGCTCGAGGAGTGGCAATTGAACGCGAGAACAACAAGCTATACAAAGAAAAGACAAAGCGTTGGCATGACCAATACATTAGTCAGAAAGAACTTGTTGTTGGCCAAAAAGTTCTATTGTTCAATTCACGTCTGCGTTTGTTTCCAGGAAAACTAAAATCCAGGTGGTCAGAACCCTTTATCATTAAGATAATCTTTCCATATGGAGCTGTGGAAATAACATGAGAATATGACACCAACGCATTCAAAGTAAACGGCCAAAGAGTGAAGCCTTACTTTGAAGATGGATTGGAACGCCAAAGTTCATCTCTCGCACTACACGAAGCCAGTTGAGGCCCGCGTCGAGGTATCCCTGCATTTGCATCGCCATATATTCCAGGGACGCTTCCTCTATCCTTGTCTTTTTGCATTCTGTATTTTACGATGCGTTTGAATTTGTTGATTTATTTGTTTGTTGTTTTAAGATTGATTGTTCTTTGTTTTTGCTTTTATACAAGTTGGAAATTTGTTTGTTTTTCTTTAAAAGTTGTGTATAATCGAGTGGGAATAACGGACGTGTTAGACGCAAGTCTAACGCATGGCCCAGTTGAAGGGACGCATCTCGAGAACACAAAAACACTCGAGTATTTAGAAACCCGAGATGTCTCTTCAACTTTACATTTATTACAGACGTTAGGCGCTGCCTGACGTCAGCCACTAATTCTCTCTCAACCTATAAAAAGACCCAACGATTCGAGTGCCTTCTTCTTCTTCATTCACTCTCGAGTTCTCTGAGAAATAAAAAACCTAGCCTCTTCGTCTCCCTCGATTCCGATTCGCTCAAGCTTCTCTGGCCACAATGTCGTCCGCCTCAGATAGCTAGAACCAGACCTTGAGCTTTGGGAACGACTCACCGGTAAGCTTCTATTCTTCGTCCTCTATTTTGATTTCACCTCCCCCGTACCCTAGAAAAACCACCAAAACCCTTACCCAAACCAAACCCACGCACAACAGAGCCACCTCTTCTTCCCAGCGGCCGTCTAGGTCGAAACTATCCCTAACACATACGAAACTCCCTTCCAAAACCTCCAAAGCCTTCGTTACCCCTCTGGCCAAAACCCCTTAACCTAAACCTAAGACCCTTCAACCAAAATCCAAAACTACGCCTAAACCAAGGGCCAAAACACCTACAAAACCAAGGACGCGTCCGTCATCTACGGCCACCTTTAAACCCTACACCAGGCCTGCCCCACCACCCGTCATTCCTAACATCACTATGGTGGGTGCAACGCATGACCCACTCCTAGCCTACCTCCACAACGCACCATCACCAGCTGTGTGTCCACCACTTTTGATCCAGCCCTTAGCCACCATTTATCCAGTGGAATCCGACGCGTCGAGCCAAACACCTCATTCGCCCATCATCATATCCTCCCCTGGGACGCCTCATACCCCAGTGGAATCCTCTTCATCTACTCCACCCATACCCTTCTCTGATAGTCCTGCGTCAAAGCGCAATCTTGAAGAGTTGGCAGAATTGGCTCGACTGGACGAGCAGGAAGTTTTTGGTGCGATCTTGTCGTCTCTCAATCAAAGTCAAGAAGAAGAGCAGGTGGTGCGTTCAGACCCACCGAACGCATCACTTGAATTAGACGAAGTGGAACAGTATGCTATGATGCTTGAAGAGGAACTAGAAGAAGAATTAAGAGAAGAAGGGGAAGAAGAAGATAGAGAAGAAGGGAAAATTGACTCTGATGCATCTCAATCACGCCCATCCGACATGAATGAAAGGCTCTTAAAATAAGAAAGAATAACAAGGAAAAGAAAGTTAATATTGGAGGAAGAAGATGAGCAATCTGCATCCGACCCTGAGGATACAACGCATGGAAGTAGCTCAAGGCCTGACGTACTAAAGCAGGACTTGGAAGAATATCAGCCCGTAAGGCAAGGGTGAAGGAAGACGACTCTCCAAAGGGAATTGGAGAATGAACTGAGAGAGCTGGAAAGGGAAGCCAAAGAGCACGCGACAAGAAAGTGCAAGGTAACCAACGCGTTACCTATGAAGACCTCGGGAAGAAAGCATCAATTTAATGACATACTTGTAGAAAAGGGCTTCTTTCCCGAGCGCCACCCACAACCAATATATATAACAGAAACAATAAACGCATTGGGGTGGAATCAGTTCTGCATTGGGCACACCTGTATTTGGCCTAACCTCGTCCACATGTTCTACAACAGTGAGTTTGATATGGAGAAGAACACAACTTTTGTTGATGGGGTGTTAGTGCGTTTCTCAATTGACAAGATAAACGAAGTGTTCAACATTGACAGTAATCCAGACGTGGAAGGAAATCGCATCTTTCCATGACTCACCATTGGCCCCGCCAAAAGGGAGTTCTGATCAAACGCACTAAGAACCAACTCATATAGATCAGAACATCCTTTATTACCTTCCTTCACCCCAACCAAGTCCAATTTCCAACCTTGTGTCCCCTCCAATAACCTTTGAACCAACTGGGCTAGGGTCAAGCAACGTAGCAAATTTTGAAGACCCAGTTGGAAGAAATGAAGAACTAACACCACCTCAACGTAGCACAGACTTAGAATAGTTGAAAACTTTTATCAGTGATCAACTCAAACCACTGGCCACATCTATCGAAGGTCTTCAACAATAAAATCGGGTTCTAAGAGATTATCAAGGCAGCAAACAAGACGGATGCAAGACCAATTTGTTTACACAACGCAATACATCAATTAGGTTTTGGTTGGAATGTTTGCTCTGCCTCCACTATCTGCCCATCTTAAAAACCCTTTGCATTTTATGGATGAAGACCCTGAGGAAGAACGCAGAGATGACACGCCAGCACAATAGAGTTTTGGGGTATTCGGTTATTTTTGTATTTTGATTTAATTGTTTTTTTGTATCTGCTTGACCTATTTGTTTACTTCATGTGAATTTATGAAAATGAATGAGAAATTCCTATCATTTTGTTCCTTGCATTTGACCTTGGCATACTTGATTTTTGTTCTTTAGATATTTCCTGAGTCTTGTGCTTTGCATGACCTCAATGATATCAACTATATGAAATCTATAAGTATAGAGTAGGTGTTAGTAAAATCAACAAGGCCTGAACTTCTCTAAAAATGTTATGTTTACCTTCTAACGCGTGCAAGCTTTAAGTCTTAAACTCCTTTCAGACTCTCAAAGTCTTTTTTAAATTTTGTTTCTCTTTTAGCAATGAGTATAACTCATCTCCAAATTTGGGGATGAGGAAAATCCAAGTTAAGACGCATCAAATGGGTACATTATAAAGAAAAGGGAACAAAATAAGAAAAATATTAAACGCAACTCCTCTGTCATTACTTCAAAAGAAAAACCTTAAAATTGCATGAGTTTAGTTGGAACAGGCACTTAGCCGTAATTGGATGCTCACATGACACCCGTGGGGGCAAGCCAAAATGAAAGTGGGATACCTGGAACAATGCATGGGTAAGTGAGTTCATAATTTTTTTTTCTTTTTATCCGATATTTATTTTAAAAAGAGCATCTAACGCATTGCTGGTTTAGAAAAAAAAGGGAATGTTTTGAGAAATAAAAGGAGTTGTGATAAAAGGCCTGCTACACCTGAAACTAAACATTAGTCCTTTTAGAAAAAAGTCAATCTGAGTTATATTTTCAAAACTCTTATCTCAAACTTATAACTGATCTGCACACTTAAAGACAAAGGAGATAACAAAGAATTATTTTGGAATGCTTGAGAACAAACATTGGTCAAATTTGGAGGTGGTGATAATTTGTAGAAATACAAGTTATTTTTGCTTTTAAGTTGGAATAACTAAGGTTTTTAATGATAAATTCTCCTCATTTTTAGAAGAAACGCATGGATTTATTCAAAAATTAGTAAACTCATACAAAATAAGTTTTATTTCTAAATATCGCGGCAATACGCATTGTATTGCAGGATTTCAGCGCGAAGATTAACGCTAACGCATTAGATAAGTGTCGCAAGAAAAGCTTTAACGCATGGGCCATGCGTCGGAGGGTGTTCAACGCAAAGAATTTACATTAATCTAGGCTGATTGTGTCACATCACTACTTGTAAGTATGGGCACCTGCAGCAGGCGGCGTCTGAAAAAGCTTCCACGCAGCAGGTGAAGTCTGAAAAGCTTCCGAGAGTCAGGCGGCTAACCAGGGCATGGACTTTAATGCTGACCAAGGAATGGACTTTAATGCTACCCATTCACCAAGTGGACGTGACCGATGCCTATAAATAGATGAAATCCCTCCAGAGTAAAGGAGTTCGGGAAATTATCAAGATCCTTACTCTCTATATATTGTAATCATAGTTTTAGTTCTGTAGAAGCTGTGCTGTGGTGCTAAGACAATCAGAAGGGTAGAGAACCACCACCACCGCCAGTCAGGGAGCGGAGGAAGCCAATCTTGAGAAAGATATTTCGTCCAATTCCTAAACAAGTGATTGTACATAACGAGATTGAGCCAAAGAAATACAAGAGATTGTATTATTTGGCTTGACTCAGTTTCCTTCTTCTCATTTATCACTTTCATTCCAGTTGATTAAATATTGCTTTTGTAAAGACTCTCTGTTTCTTTATAAAATTCACATATTTGATCTATCATACTTTTCCATTGTCTGTCTCTTGTTTATGTTGAATGCATTAATACTTTATGCAAAACTTCATTTCAACGCTTAAGCCAACTTGACAACTTGGTGAAAGTATCCTTAGCCTAGATTATTCGCGAGAGTAAACAAGTAGAACGCCTCATACATCTAGAGATAGACTTACTGGTGTTTATTGCATTCTGTGTTAGACACATGCACCCTAGAGATAGGTTTTGTATGTTATTCGCATTGAAAAGTGTTGAATAAAGTCTAACGCATAAACAAAAGATAAGCAAATCATCCCATTTCATCCACATCACATCCTTGTTGTGTACACTCATCTTAGACCAACGCGTCCACTTACATTTAAATCCATTTTCGCATGATCCATCACTCACCACTCAATTCTTTTTTATCTTCTTGCATAGGCACAATAATTTGGTGTATATAATACATTTCTCACATTTAATTAGGAAGACCCCTATAGTAGATACAACACAAGGTCTGCGTTTGGTTGACTGAATCCATGAGTTCGACCCTGGACTTACCAGGAACCTAAATTAGATTTATACTTGGGTCTGGTTTAGGAAAACTTGAATGCCATTAGAAGGAGTTGTGTGCGTTTTGTTGCATATATTTGATGCCCCAACATGTTACATTTACTTAAATGCATCACTTACACTTAAAACTTATTCTTCCAATTTAGTTTATACAATATACTCCTAGAGCGAATCACGATAGCAACGAACAATGGTGGTTGCTAAGCATTGCACCAGTGTTAGATTTTCTTGTCTTATAGGAAAATTGTTTGATTCCTCCCAATTATTACAATTTCACAATGTGTACCTTTTGGTATTTGCAGTTGATGTTGTCTGTGGGAATTAATTTATCAATTTAATCCTCTACCCAAAACCGTACGTTACAAGAAAATTAGTAATACTATCATTGACCAATATTTTTCTAGAGTATATGATCAATAGATTGGTCATTAGGGTTAGTCATTGGAGATGATCAATGTAGTTGGTCATCAGAAGTAGTAGTCACGCGAAGTTGGATGTCAGAGGTGGTCATTTTCTGAGATGATCTTCGTCGAAGGTAGTTGTTGGAAGTGGTCATCATGTGAAGGTTGTTGTTGGAGTTTGGTTAGAGGTGATCGCCAAAATGGATTGTCGAAGGTGATTGTCAAAGCATGTTTCTAGAATTAGGAGTGGAAACGGTTCAGTTCGGTTTCATGGCCAAATCGATCCGAATTGATTTTTTTAAAAAAAAAAGTATATACAAAACCGAACTAAACCGAACCCATTTATTTATTAAAACCAAACCGTAGATTTTTCTTTTTCTTTTCTTTTTTTTTTTGCCACGTCGTAGAACCCTAGATTTCGACACTCATACCTCTGCTTCCACTAACGTTGAAGTTATTACTCTTCCACTCCCCTACATACCAAGCGCCATCGTCTCTCAGATGGAACTACCTCTTTCAATATCGACACCATTGACATCTCTACCCTCAGTTTGATTGATGGCGATGAGCCTTTTATTGTTGCTGACTTTTACACCCATTGGAGCTTCCGTTTGATTGGTAGGAAGCCGTGGTAGCGTGGATCTAGATCGGTTTCTAGGCGGAATAGTGATCGGAGTGGGACCAGGGGCAAGCTAAGCTCATACTTCTAAAATGAAAAATGGTAAATCATTTTAAAGAAAAGAATTTCAAATGTTAAAACTTCATTATAATCTTTCTCCAAACCCACGGTAGAGGAGAGACTAACGATCACTTTGAACGATTACGAAGAGCGAAATAATCGTGCCTCAAAAATTGTAACCTTCATCGCCCCTCTCAACGAATTTTGTTTCACCTCCTAACCCAACTCAAAAATTGATTTGCAAGTAGCAAGTATATCTGATATACTTTCGGTGTATAAGTCAATTGATGTACTTTAGTTTTTCAATATCAGCTATAATATAAAGTATATCATTTCTACAACTAATATCCAATGATTTTAATTGTGTCACAATGAAAGTTGTTTTTGTTTTTTGTGTTTTTATATGAAATTGTTTTCATTTAATTAGTTCAATTTCAATGGTCTAATTTAAGTTTTGGAATTAAATTTCTTATGTTTTCAAATTTCTAATTCAATTATGGTTTTATATCTTAATTGCATTAATTGTGTCAACTGATATATTAAATATAAAGTATACTAGTTAATTTGTTCTATTTTTTAAACTTTAATGACATGCAAGTTACATTTAATTTGGTATGTCAATTATATAATGTATATACCTCATATTTCATATAGTTGTTGATTGATATAGATTTAGTGAGAAAGAAAAGCATATTAACAATATTTTTGATATACCAATTATGAAATATATCATTCCAAATGATAAAATTCAAAATATAATATTGGTATTTCATTTTTATGTCATTACTAATTCAAAATGTATTAGGTATATCATTAGTATATCATGTATATCAACATTCATTCAAAATGCAATACTAAGTATTACATTGGTGTACCGGTAGTTTATTAATACGCACAAGTGCACACGTCGAGTGATAATATAATTAAAACGATCTTAGCCAAGTATTGTCCTATGAGAAATTGGTTTTCATTTCTTTTAACTACTTAAAGATTCTTCGAATTTTATCTAGGGAGACTGAATTGCAATAAATATTAATCTATCTAAACCTATAAAAGCAACTAACAGTAACAAATAGGGAGAAACTAAATAGATACACGTCCAAGGGTAATGACTTCGTTGATGAATTAACTAAATTAATTATTTGAATGATTTTATGTTAACTATAGACTTAGAAGTCTAATATCCCAGTACCCTCCCTCGAGTTCAACCTTTTCTAACACTTAACCATTAATTCATTTTCATGCAATTAATTAGACTAAACATTAGGATCCTTCATTATTCATCTCTATTAACCTCCAATTACTTTAGTGCATACCTGATTAATAGTTCAACAACTTTAGTGCAAAAAGTTCTATACTTTTTTTCCTTGTTCCTATCATTCATTGAGCACTATATTTCTATGTACTTAATTTTTTAAACCAACAAAAGGTCATACACATAAATATATTAGTAGGTTGTTTTGTCTTATGTTGATGTCTATTTGGGCTATTAGAAATGTACTATTATATGAAAAAGTTCTTTGTATGGTTAATAGCCTTTTGTTAGTGAAGAGGGACATAAAGATACTTGTTCTTCCTTTAATTGTTTGATCCTTTTGTACTTTTTAATTTTCTTCAATTGTTAGAAAGCCATGGAACCCAATGAATTATTGTTGAGTCGTATTTGGTGATTAATTAGTTAAAAGCTTGCAGGTAGTTTAAGGATAAGTATATAAGGAATATTATAAAATTTTGAAGTATGTTTGGACTCTAAAAAAGCTTGTTCTTGTTGTTTAATCTTCTTTTCTCCTTTTTGAAAAATTTTGGTTTGGGAGGGGGTGGTTACTTAGATGGTGGATATTTGCTTTCTACTAGTAAGATGTTTGATGATTTGTCTCCAACACTAGACACTAATTCTTAATGTGCTTTTGTTCTTCCGTTTTCATTAGAATATGAGTATTTGATTTTCTATTTTTGATTAACAGGGCTTCAACCGAGATTAAATGAAGCAATTTTAGGTTGTTTCGGGCAACTTCAGTATTAGTGATTTTTAATTGCTATTTTGGTTTGAGTTTCAATTTACACTTGGTTGGTTGATTATCCATTAACTTTTAGCTTATTGATCGCCAGGTACAGTTTTCCTTGCCATGACTTGGCTTTCCAGAATATTAAACATAGTTATCTTTTAGAGGTTTAAAGTAATGCTATCTCTTATTTTTAACTTGAATTAGAAAGCAAAAGAAGAGACTATGAGTGTTGTTCAACACCTTCATGGAGTTGAACATGATGTGAAAGCCGTTCGATCTATGACGCAAAGAGTGATTTTGGCTCAGAAAGAGATGGTCCGTACTTGCTTTACTCAAAGTAGCTTCTCACGTCAGTTTGCATTTAGAGATGAATTGTTCAATGTTTCTTATTTTAGGAAGAAGTTGTTCTTAAAAGGTGTTGGCTTGCTCACTACTGGGGCCTGGCTGCAAAATATGGTAAATCAGATGACATGCCTCTTTCATTTGTTACTTTGAATTCTACATAGCTCTTTTTCATATGCTGAAGTTCTTAGTTGAATCTAGCAATTTCTTGTTTTTTTTTGCATTATATCATCCCGTTGTCGGAAATGTAAATATCATGAAAGATTTATCATTTGGCAAATTTTACTTAGACCTCGATCAAGTCATAACTATTGTAGAACCTCAGCTTCCATGTATGTGCGAACCTTTTTACTTGTCTTTTAATTTGGCCAATAGCTTCTTGCAGTTCATTAATCTTACTTGTTGCTTTACCATATCTATTTTTGCTTCAGGCATTTGTATGGATATTGTTGTGACTAAGTACGAACACTGGTAATCTTTAGCACCACTGCCATTTGAGATTGTTTTTTCTGCGGGGCAAAAGGCCAAGGAGGAATTTTCTCGAAAAGGCTAGTTCCTTTTTGGTGCTTATACTTTAGTTATTGATCTTCCTGCCACTGCTATCTAAATCATCCAAATTCTCACTATACTTGATCATGGAAAATTATTCTATGGAATCCTATCTTTGCTTGTGGATCTTTTTAGTGCCTTCAATTTCTAGTGTATAAATCCATAATGCTATTGAAAATGCTATTCAGTCAATTGCAGCCGCAAATGTTTCCCTTTTGTATTCGTTTATCAGTTGGATTCTTGATTGTTTTTTATTATGTCCATTCATGTATGTTATGTTCATCATGATTTTTATCAATGAAAAGGATTGGTTTCTTTCAACTTGAAGTAATTCTTTAAGTTCATGCTCAATTTGCCTCCAATAAAATACATAATTATGGTTCAGATGCCATTGTCAACTCATTTATTGGAGTTCACTTGAATAATTTTCGTTGCTTTTATCATTCTTAATTTATCTAGTTTTTATGACATATTCAAAGTTAAATTTCTTGTCCTACCTCTTATTGTACATTTTTGTCTATCTATATATTGTTTCTATGGTAACTTTGTTGATTATTAATGAACCACATATTTTTAAGTTGTTTTGAGAGTCAAAATGACAATTATGCACATTGTATATAATTTTGACATTCAATTATGGCTTTGAGAGCCAAACTGATGCTAATTTACCTTTTATGAAGGTAGATGAAGATCAAAGATGGAAGCTCAATTTCATGAAGCTATAATCTTCATAACTTGATGAATTTTGTATTTTGTAAACCTTGAATAGTTGAAAATTACATTTGATGTATTTCTTATATTATTGGATAATTTCTTTAGTTTCTAATATAAACTGATTACTAAATTTCAATAATGAAAGGAAGTCATCGTATTTAATGCATACATTGTGAAATATTTCATGTGTCTATTTAACTTAAAACAAGTGCTTGTAATGTAAATGGACATAATTTCAATATTTTTTGTTCTAATATAAGATTAAAGATATATATATATATATATATATATATATATATGATATAATAGCCTTAAAAAAAGATTATGATATGTCAAAGAAAGCATTAAGAAAAGGTTATTATATAATAAAGATAGCATTGAGAGCAAGCTATTATATGTTAAAGATAGTTTCAATGACTAATGCTATTGAATGTTTTCATAGCCATGTATACATGTTATATCTTCATACTCTATTATAGCATCCATTATAGCTCTACAAAAAGACTATAAAAAGTCCCAGACTTTTAATAACATGGGCTATCAGGACCTTCAAAAAAGGTTATGAAAGGTCTTTTATAGTTTTTCGTTAGTTATTGTATTCATTATTTCTTGTAGTGCTTAGACGTTGCCAAACATACTCCACAAGCCAATGTAGTTCAAGATGACATTATTGCTACAGTTGTGGTGGAGGCGAATTTGGTGGAGAACAAGTCTGATTGGATCCTAGTGAATCCTAGACACTTGAGCATCAAGGCATGTATGCTTAAACCAGGATCTCTTTCACGATTTCCAGAACAACGACAATGATGAATGTGTTTTCATAATAAATTCAGCAATTGCTAGTGTTCTTGGAAAAGGGAAGATTTTATTGAAATTTACTTGTGGAAAAACTCTATCGTTAGTGATGTATATGTTCCTTCTTTGTGTAGGAATTTGTGTCGGGGAGTCTGTTGAACAAAGCGGAGCTTAGAATTGTGTTTGATGCTGACAAGGTTATCATCATAAAAATGGTGACATTTTTGGTAAGAGATATCTGTCTAATGGTCTGTTCGTTCTGAATGTTGTTTATGCTCCTATTTCCATGAATGAAAATGCCTCTCATTTTGCCTATATGATTAAATCATTTGATATGTGACATGGTAGATTAGGAATGTTAATATTGCATCAATCAAAAGGCTTAAAAATTTGCATCTTATTAATGTATCTGATGTTGGGGTTGATGCCCTAAATCTTGTAGGGTCATGTAGTTTGTAAACACCTGTATGAACAAACTTTTGTGATGTAATAATATAAGATATTTTATTCACTTCGGTGTTTGAAATATGAGATATTTTAGTTGCATTAACCACAAACCAATAAACTAAGATCCTTGGTTATCGTTGTAACTTAAGCATGTATATGATGACATACAAGTGAATCGTGCTTTAAGTGATAACCTAAATGGTCTGTAGTATATGGATATAGGAGAGAAACCTTATCCTGATGACGCTACGAGTGTGGCCCGCTTTGAAGATGTTATAAGTGTTGTAAAGTACTACAAATGGTCTGATCATGTATATGTTACAGGTGTTGTTCCTGCACTAACAGTCAGGTTAGCATTATTCTGCAATTCTCCTGAACATGTATATGTTGTTCCTACACTTCGTTACACCCTTATAACTTTCCTCGATAAGTTGCAAACGTTCCAATCCTTGCTAAAAAGCAAGGAGAAGACAGTTAGTGAGGCCAATGTTGCTTCATCATCTAAAAAGTTCCACCGAGATTCGACCTCAGGAACTAAGTCTACACCTTCTTCTTCTGGCACTAACAAGTGGAAGAAAAAGAAGAGTAGTAAGGGGAAGGGGAAGGCACCGGCTAACCTACAATCTACCGCTTAGCGGGGTAGGCAACCAGCATCGGTTGAAAGAGGAAAATATTTTCACTGCAACCAGGATGGGCACTGAAAGCGAAAATTCCCCCGTTGGTTAAATGAGAGGAAGAAGGCAAAGGCCAAGGCCAGACAAGGTAAATATGATTTACTAGTTTTGGAAACTTGTTTAGTGGAGAATGATGATTCAGTCTGGATTATAGATTTTGGGGCCACTAATCATGTTTGTTTTTCTTTTCAGGGGATTAGATCCTAGCGGCAGCTTGAGACTAGTGAGATGACGATGCGAGTAGGCACCAGGTACGTCGTCTCAGTTGTGGCAGTGGGAGGCCTCCAGTTGACTTTACAGATTAGATTGATCATTTTAAATGATATATACGTTGTTCCCGAGTTAAAGAAGAAATTGATTTCTGTAAAGTGTTTGCTTGAATGTAAATACACTCTTAACTTTTCTGTGAATAAAGTGTTTATTCCAAAAAATGGTGTTGAGATATGTTCAGCTTTACTGGAAAATAATTTGTATGTGCTAAGTGAAGGAAATCAGACTCGAGATTTCCATGAGCAGCAAAAATAAGAACATTCCAAATTACAATCATGAATGAACAATACAAATTACAGTCATACAGAAACATGTCATTATACAATTAATATAGAAATTACAGCATGAAAACTCAAATGAACAAAGAGAAAACTCTACGAAATTTGAAGATGCATCTCCACGCTCCTTTGTGCACGATCGCTTGAACAACAGCAACCTCGAACACTCGATCTAGATGACCGCAACACAGCACGAACACTTCGTGCTCGTCCTCAACGATCGCCTCGGTTACGAACTCCTCAGCAACATGAATGACCTCCACAGAACCTTAACGGTGTCGAGTTGAGTATGACACCACCAACAAGGCTACCATGGCATTCTCGATATGAGAATCCAGAAGGTGGGCTTTTGTTCGGACTTGGTATGAAGACGAAGGAGGAAACACCGATCGAGTACACGACTAGGCAAGTGGGAGATGGCGGAGACCTATCTTATAGGTCGATGCCCAATCGTTTAGTTAAAGTTATGCGATCGTCTAGCAAAAGTTATGTGATTGTTTAGCTCATTGTATAGCTCAATGTTTGTCGCCTAAAAACACTACACGATCGTTTACTTTGGGCAAGCGATCGTTTAGCAAAAGCTATGCGATCGTTTGGGAAATACTGTACGATCGTTTAGCTCGCACAAGCTGTCGTTTAGCAAATCTATATTTACTTGACGACTACCGTGAGATCCTTTTTGTGCGAGAGAAAAATCTCAAAAAACTTTTTATGAAAACTTTTCAATAGTTACTAAAATTAGGAAAACTATTTTCCTTTTATCTCACGGTTACCATGAAAATCCAATAACCACCCACTTAATTGTTATTAAAGAAAAAGAATTAACTATCCAATAGTTAATATTATTATAAATATAAATGATAACAAACTTATCATACTATACTTATAACCTATAGTTTTAATATTTCATCTCATGAAACATATAAACCATAGTTCTTTTTCTATTCCATGGCACTTAATGTAAATCTCATTTACATCAATCCTCCACTAGATGTATCTCATACATCATACCGATTATATCATATATAATCAAAATACCTCTTGTTAATTTGAACATTTCAAATCAACATTAAGAACTGATCCTCAACTGAATCCATTGAGCTACCAAGAGGACCTCATGGACTTGTAGCTCGAAGCTCCAACGGTACGTGAATAACTAACTAAACTCTTTAGTCACGGGATCTACCTTTAACTACTAGACACTCCACTAAAGACCGACAACTGAACTCTCTTACCACAGATATATTATGTGTCCATCTTAACCAATCAGCAGTGCGACAACCCTTCACAGATCGCTCGTAAGTACAGCTGGGCCAATTATCGTTATGCCTCCGTAGTTACATTTGTCTCCTTAAGTACCACTGATCCCTCTAATGAACATAAGTCATAGTCCTACTATGACTGAGTCTTCTCTTCCAAAGAGAAGTTGTGGTCACTATGTTCAAGCCCCGAAATTAGCCTTTAAGGGAGCAATCTCTCTACTTATCCTTGCTTCGGGAAATAAGTGAATTCCAACTTGTTGATTGAGTTCCCAGCTCCCAGATCAGACAAGTCCCCAAAAAAATAGGCATGTTGAGTTGGCAATCTGGCCACTCTCACCCATACTAATCAAAGGATGCCTTCAAAGGCAGAAGTTCCCAAAACACTCAGGATTGAGGTCATGTCACCTATGGTCGTTTAGGTGAGATGTAAGTCTCTAGTATCAACAGCGTTATATACAGAGTCTAGTCATCTCGTGGTCCAGGTCTTATACAAACTCTTTGTATAGGACAACTCCACTCGCACGTCTCCGCATGAATGGTCAGTATCTACCATCTGTAGTAGTTTACAACACTTGCAAACCTCTACAAAGCGAGCCATATCCGTAGTGTCACCAGGATCAGGTATCCCACCTTAATCCTTATACTACGGACCTATTTAGGTTATCACTTAAGGCATGATCCACTTGTATATCACATATACATGCTTAAGTTCACATAAGATAACCAAGGAGCTTTGTTTATTGGATATGAGTAAATGTCAGAATTAAATAACACTTATTTTATTCATTAAAAAATGTGTATCTTTACAAAATAATGAGACTCCGGGAGAATTAGGACAACAATCCCAACAATCTCCCACTTGTCCTAATGACTCAGAAGACTAATGTACAATACAATATAAAAATGTACAATATACAATAAACTAGGGCATACCCTAGTATCATCTCCCACTTGCCCTAGACAAGATGCCGCATGTCCCGCAGACCCAGACTCTCTAGGTGACCCTCAAATACTTTAGCTGTGAGAGCCTTTGTAAAGGGATTGACATGTTATGCTCCGACGCAATTTTTGTGACTATCACATCAACATGATGCACAATCTCCCTGATCAGGTGATATTTTCGTACTATGTGCTTACCCCGACGATGACTCCGAGGTTCCTTTGAATTTGCCACAGCCCCGCTGTTATCACAATAAAGAGTGATAGGCAAATCCATATTTGGAATAACTTCTAAATCTGAAAGGAATTTCCTCAGCTAAATAACCTCCTTACCTATTTCACTAGCTGCTACGTATTTGGCTTCCATAGTGGAGTCCGCGATGCATTCTTGCTTGATGCTTCGCTAGACTATAGCCCCTCCATTTAGAGTAAACACTGACCTCGATGTCGATTTGCGAGAATCTTTATCGGTCTGAAAGTCAGAGTCCGTGTATCCTGTAAGGATCAGATCCTTATCTATATACATAAGCATGTAGTCCCTCGTTCTTCGAAGATACTTGAGGATCGTCTTGACCGCCGTCCAGTGATCAAATCCTGGATTGGACTGATACCGACTGACAATCCCTACTGCATAGAAAATTTCGGGTCTGGTACACAACATTGCATACATCAAGCTTCCTATAACAGAAGTATAAGAAATCTGTCTCATCTCCTCAACCTCTTGAGGTGTCTTAGGACATTGATCTTTAGACAGAATGATTCCATGCCTGAAGTGTGACAAACCCCTCTTGGAATCCTACATCTTGTACCTGATCAACATTTGATCAATGTATGATGCCTAAGATAGGGCTAATCGTTTGTTCTTGCGATCCCGAATGATCTGGATCCCGAGAACTTACTATGCGTCACCCAAATCTTTCATTTGGAACTGGGCAGCTAACCACTCCTTAATGTCAGTCAGATACCCTACATCATTCCCAATAAGTAGGATATCATCTACATACAGTACCAGGAAAGCTACTGAGCTGTTGATGATCTTCTTGTAAACACAAGGCTTATCAACGTTCTGGTCAAAACCAAACGACTTGGCAGCAGTGTCAAATCTGATGTTCCAAGATCTAGATGCTTGTTTCAGCCCATAAATGAACGTATTAAGCTTGCAAACTCTTTGCTCTTGATCTGGAACTATAAACCCCTCTGGTTGAGTCATATAGATGGTTTTCTCAAGATTGTCATTCAGAAAGGCAGTCTTGATGTCCATTTGCCATATTTCATAATCATAAAATGTGGCTATGGACAAGAGAATCCTGATAGACTTCAGCATGACAACCGGTGAAAAAGTTTCCTCATAATCAACTCCCTCGACTTGGGTATAACCCTTTGCCACGAGTCTAGCTTAAAGATTCGCACCTTTCCATCTACACCTCTCTTTCGCTTATAGACCCTCTTACACCCAATAGGTCTTACCCTATCAGGTGAATCAACAAGCTCCTAGACGTTATTGAAGTACATAGACTCCATTTCTTGGTTCATGGCCTTAACCCATTCATTTTTGTCAACATTCTCCATTGCTTTCTTAAAAGACAACAGATCCTCGACCCCATCATTCGTAATGACGTTTTGGGCTTTAGTCAAACCCATGTAGCGATCTGGTGGGTTCATAACCCTTCCAGTACGTCGAGCCAGTCTCAACTCTTCAGTTGGTTGATTAGACGTTCCGACCTCAACAACTCTTGTTGATCTATCGGCCTGTTCAACAACTCTTGTTGAACCCTCAGTAGCCTCAGTCTCATTTGAGATCTCACGTAAAACGACTTTACTTCGTGGCTTATGATCCCTCATGTGGTCTTCATCCAAGAAGATAGCATTAGTGGAAACAAACACTTTGTTCTCACTCGAATCATAGAAGTATCCACCTTTCGTTTCTTTGGGGTAGCCTACAAAGAGGCAAACCTTCGAACGCGGTTCCAACTTCTTTGGGTTAGTCGCTAGCACATGTGTTGGACAGCCATGCAGTCTGTATTGCATAACCTTTTTTAGGGAACGTTGTTTAGGATATAACATGCAGTCTGTATTGCATAACCTCAAAACGAGTCTGGAAGATGAGCATAACTCATCATAGATGGAACCATGTCCAACAAGGTTCTATTTCTCCTTTCTGATACACCATTCTGCTGAGGCGTACCAGGGGCCGAGAGTTGGGACGCAATCCCATGTTCTATCATATAGTTCTGGAATTGGAGGTTGGATATACTCTCCACCACGATCAGATTGTAGTGTTTTATTGTCTTACCTAACAAGTTTTCAACTTCAGCCTTATACTCCTTGAACTTGTCAAGGGCTTCAGACTTACGTTGTATTAGGAAGAGATACCCAAACCTTGAATAATTATCTATGAAAGAGATGAAATATTCATACCCACCTCGAGCTTTAACATTCATGGGACCACAGAGGTCTGAATTACAAGCTCCAAGGCTTCCTTGGCTCTGTAACCTTTTCCAGTAAAAGGTCATTTGGTCATCTTGCCTTCGAAGCATGATTCACATACCGACAAGGAGTTTTCTTCTAAACTCTTTAGAAATCCACTGTTCACCAACTTCTCAATCCTATTGAGGTTGATGTGACCTAACCTAAGATGTCAAAGGTGGGTGTTTTCCTTTAGAGAATCCTTTGGTCTTTTAGCTGTTGTTGCCATACTGAACATTTCAATGTTAAACAAGGCTTTTATGACTAATGGCCTTAGTACATATAAGTTATTTTCCATTTAACCATAACCAATCTCCATTCCATTCTTGAAAATAAACACTTTATTCTCAGAAAAAGAGACGGTATAGCCTTGTTTAATGAGACAAGAAACCGAGATTAAGTTCCTCTTAATATGAGGAACTACAAAAACGTTATCTAGTAACAAATTGCATTTCTTGTCAACAAATAACTTCAGCTTGCCTACAACAACAGCTTAAACAACCTCATCAGTACTGATTCGAAGAGTCATCTCTCCCTGTGGCAACGTTTACTAGGAACTGAATCCTTGGTAAGAGGAACTGACATGATTGGTAGCACCTGAATCGAGAATCCAGGCAGAATCATCATTCTCTACCAGACATGTCTTCAAGACCAATAAATCATATTTACTGTTTTGTCTCCTCTTTCTGAGAGTAGTGGGATAGAGGTTGTTTGCCACGAAATTCGTTTCACACGATTCTTTCCACTGTAAGTAATCGGTAATTTTAAAAGCTTTAAACAGAAATATTAACGATTTGCTGAAAATAAAAACACATTATTCCTCCTCTGAATTGAAAAATTCTCAACCAGTCATTAATTCCAGACAACTCTTGCTCCTATAACGACTAGCCATCATTGATTTGGTCAAGAGATCATTAACTTGCTTAACAATCTCTTGTAACTGTGCCCCGCCATTTTAAGCCCTAAAGGTCCGTCCCAAAAGGCCAATCCAAAGGGAAAAAATCCGATTGGGGCAAAACCTAAAGCGACCCTATCCATTTATGGAGTTCACCTTGATATTGACCAACTGCACAAAACTCATCCGAAGGGGGACGCTCCAAAGGCGACATGAGGGAGTACAGAATGATCTCACGATGTGAACCAATGACAGAGACCATAGGACGTGTTGATACACACCCTTCACCCACTTACTATAAACACTCTCTCCGTTCACCTTGATATTGACTCATGTAAACACCATCCGAAGGGGGATGCTCCCAGGGTACCACGAGGCCAAGCATGAATCTCACGGTGTGAACATACAGGGAGAAACATGAGTAGAATCATAGACATATCTGATACGCCTCTTCTTCCCACTGAGTATTTTATAATTCAGAGTTTAGCTTACTTAGAAAAAAACACGGCTAAGGATTTAACTAAATGACTTTTAGGTTTGCCTAAGAGTAACTTTTACCTTGTATAGTAAAACAACTTTTGATCATCATCCATTAAACTCTTTAACAGAATCTTTGACCAAATCATCACATGTTTGTTGAAAATCTATCTAATTCATCTTTCCAGGTAGGTTCCCAAGTAGGGGTGTTACGTTTCCGTCAACTTAAGAACCCCAGCTTAGCCAGAACCCGCCTTAGACAAAAGATCCCTTATAGATAGGTTTATAACAAATTTAATCTTTTATTCCAATCAATTTAATCATATTAAACCAATTTTAAAAGATTAATCTAGGTTACTAAATTCTTTAGAACCACTTGAACTTAGTTCATCTCAATTCAATTTTAAAACCCATTTAAGAACTTGAGTTCACCCTAAGTCCGCATGCAACTCTGAATTATTGATTTTAGGTCTAATTTCCTTTATAACACTTATAAACAGCAACAACCACCACAATGTGAAGCTAACACATGCAAGGCATTCATAACGATTATAAACAGCCTAAGTGTCATGCTCAATGCATTGTCCATTCATTGCTACTTCTTTTATATAACACTTATACAAAACAACAATGAAACAAACAAAACATGCTTCCATTCACCCTCAGACTATAACATTTATAATAAAAGGATGATGCATGATAATGCTCACTGCATGCAAAATATAACTCTTATATTTCATGATGCATGCACATGCTTTCAAGTAATTTCTTCATGCTAGATTATAACATTTATAATACATGATGCATAAATAATTGCACAATCTAAGGCGGGTTTTAGCTATATGACAAACACTTTGGCATATAAGTACCATACATCACATGTATAAACAACCAATGTTGATGAATCGGGTAAAATTGCCTTAAAATCACAAAAATAAAGCCAACTATTACAAAGACAAGGAGTCTCCGATTCAAACAAGCGAACTGGGTCATGAACCGCTCGAACAAAGCATCGCATCTCCAACCATCGTATACTAAGTACCCTGCGATCGTCTACACAATAAAACAAACACTTTGTTCTATCGCTTACCAGCGCTCCCAGAGCTAAACGATCGTCTTGCATTTACTACACAATCGTATAGAAAAATCTAAACAATCGGTTAGCTATTACTACACAATCGTGTACCTTTACTAAGCGATGAAGCCTGAAGTACACGATCGCTTAGCATGCTTCGCACAACGCCCACCTTCCGCGATTGTCTAAACGACTACGATGCCGCGAAGCACTATCGCCTAAGCGATCGCTTAGCTAGCGCCTCTGTATCGCATACGCACGATCGCATAGGTAGTAACTAAGTGATGAAGCTTGCTAACTACACGATCATCTAGCGCGCGCCTTCTACTAAACGACGAGCATCACATGCTCCCTCTACGATCGTCTACCTCCAGTGCCTACGCGATCGAGCAACCCAACGTTACGTGATATGGTAAATAATTTACCCCATCGCTTAGCATTAGCTAAACGATCGTTTAGAAAATACTATACAATCGTCTAGAAAAGTCTAAACGATCATTTAGTTAAATCCCAACAATTGTTTACCTGAGGTTACACGATCCGACCAACGCTTGGTCTTCTTCTTCGTTAAGAATCGTATTGCCATGTTCGAAGCTTCAGCACGAACGACTCGACGAACTCAAACTCTTTGAATTATAGACTCGATTGCGATGTTAATTACACCCAAAAATCACAAGGGCAATACAAATTAACACTTTGTAATACAAAAAGCTTTAATGAAAGGCAATTTAAACCTGAAACATTCATCAACGCAACCACAGATGCAGAAAATGATTAACCACAAATGTAGAAACCCACCGCGACTGTAAAATAAGGTTCAGACAGAGTTGTAATTTGGAATATCAGAGAACCTAGCTCTGACACCAATTGAAGGAAATCAAACTCAAGATTTTCATGGGCAGTGGAAATAAGAACATTCCAAATTACAATCATGAATGAACAATACAAATTATAGTCATACAGAAACATGCGGTTATACAATTAATATAAAAATTACAACATGAAAACTCAAATAAACAAAGAGAAAAATTTATGAACATTTAAAGATGCATCTCCACGCTCCTTTGCACATGACCACTCGAACAACAACAACCTTGAGCGCTCGATCTAGACGACCGCAACACAGCACGAACACTTCGCGCTTGTCCTCAACGATCACCTCGGTCACAAACTCCTCAGCAACATGAACGGCCTCCACAGAGCCTCGACGGTGTCGAGTTGAGTATGACACCATCAACAAGGCTACCTTGGTATTCTCGGTGTGAGAATCCAGAAGGTAGGCTCTATTCGAACTTGGTATGAGGTAGACGAAGGAGGAAACACTGATCTTGTACACGAGTAGGCAAGTGGGAGATGGCGGAGACCTATCGTATAGGTCGATGCCCAATCGTTTAGCTAAAGTTATGCGATTGTCTAGCAAAAGCTATGCAATCGTTTAGCTCATCGTATAGCTCAGTGTCTGTCGCCTACAAATACTACACGATTGTTTACTTTGTGCAAGCAATCGTCTAGCAAAAGCTATGCAATCGTTTGGAACATACTGTACGATCGTTTAGCTCGCCACTACACAATCATTTAACTCACCGAAGCTGTCGTTTAGTAAATCTATATTTACTTGACGACTACCGTGAGATTCTTTTTGCGAGAGAGAAAAATCTCAAAAAACTTTTTATGAAAACTTTTCAACAATTACTAAAATTAGGAAAACCATTTTTCTTTTATCTCATGGTTACCATGAAAATCCAATAACCACCCACTCAATTGGTTATTAAAGAAAAAGAATGAATTATCCAGTAATTAATATTATTATAAATATAAATGATAACCAACTTATCATACTATATTTATAACATATAGTTTTAATATTTCATTTCATGAAACATATAAACCATAGTTCTTTTTCTATTCCACGACACTTAATGTAAATCTCATTTACATCAATCCTCCACTAGACGTATCTCATACATCACACCGATTATATCATATATAATCAAAATACCTCTTGCTAATTTGAATATTTTAAATCAACATGAAGAACTGATCCTCAACTGAATCCATTGAGCTATCAAGGGGACCTCATGAACTTATAGCTTGAAGTTCCAACGGTACGTGAATAACTAACTAAACTTTTTAGTCACGGGATTCACCATCCGTTAATTACCAGGAACTCCACTAAAGACCGACAGCTGAACTCTCCTTACCACAGATATATTATGTGTCCATCTTAAGCAATCAGCAGTGCGACAACCATTTACATATCGCTTGTAAGTACACCTCGGCCAATAACCGTTATGCTCCTGTAGTTACATATGTCTCCTTAAGTATCACCGATTCCTCTAATGAACATAAGTCATAGTCCTACTATGACTGAGTCTTCTCTTCCAAAGAGAAGTTGTGGCCACTATGTTCACGCCCCGGAATCAATCCTTAAGGGAGCAATCTCTCTACTTATCCCTGCTTCGGGAAAGAAGTGAATTACATCTTGTGGATTGAGTTCCCAGCTCCCAGATCATACAAGTCCGCAAAAAGGTAGGCATGTTGAGTTGGCAATATGGCCACTCTCACCCATACTAATCAAAGGACTGCCCTCAAAGGCAGGAGTTCCCAAAACACTCAAGATTGAGGTCGTGTCACCTATGGTCGTTTTGGTGAGATGTAATTCTCTAGTATGAACGGTGTTATATATAGAGTTTAGTCATCTCGTAGTCCAGGTCTTGTACAAACTCTTTGTATAGGACACCCTCGCTCGCACGTCTCCACATGAATGGTTAGGATCTACCATCTGTAGTAGTTTACAATACTTGCAAATCTCTATAAAGCGGGCCATATCCGTAGTGTCACCAGGATCAGGTATCCCATCTTAATCCTTATACTACAGATCTATTTAGGTTATTACTTAAGGCATGATCCACTTGTATATCACATATACATGCTTAAGTTCATATAAGATAACCAAGAAGCTTTCTTTATTGGATATGAGTAAATGTCAGAATTAAATAACACTTGTTTTATTCATTAAACAATGTGTATCTTTACAAAATAAGGAGACTCTGGGAGAATTAGGACACCAATCCCAACACTGAGACCATTGCAACAACTTCTCTCCATAACACATAAATGTTTAAAACTGTCGTAACTCAAAATAAACAACTTAAACTTTCTCCTAAAGAAAATTCGCAACTTTAGTACCTTCGATTAGGGCACATCAATTTCGATAGGATTGAAAGATTAGTGAAGAATGAACTTTTAAATGAGTTAGAGGAAAATTCTTTACTTGTGTGTGAGTCATGCCTTGAAGACAAGATGACTAAAAGACTTTTTACTGGAAAAGGTTATCGAGCCAAAGTGTATCTAGAGTTAGTACATTCCGACCTTTGTGGTTCGATGAATGCGTGAGCCAGGCAAGATTACGATTATTTCATCACTTTTACTGATGATTATTTGAAGTATGGGTATATTTATTTGATGCAAAATAAGTCAGAATCCTTTCAAAAGTTCAAATAGTTCAAGGCTGAAGTTGAAAACGCATTAGATACACAAATTAAAACACTTCGATCTGATCGGGGTGGAGAGTTTTTGGATTCTGAGTTCTAGAACTATTTGATAGAACATGGAATTGTTTCCCAACTCTCAGCACCTGGTACACCTCAGCAGAATGGTGTATCAAAGAGGAGAAATAGAACCCTGTTGGACATGGTTCGGTTAATGATGAGTAACGCTTCCTTACCGGACTCGTTTTGGGGTTTTGTAGTAGATATTGTAGCTTATATCCTTAATTGTGTTCCTTCCAAGAATGTTGCTAGAACACCTTTGGAGTTGTGGAATGGGCGTAAAGTTAGTTCTCGTCATTTCTACATCTGGGGTTACCCTGCACATGTGCTTGAGGCTAATCCTAAGAAACTGGGACCACGTTCGAGGTTGTGCCTATTTGTAGGCTACCCCAAAGGGACATGAGGGGGCTACTTTTATGATCATAAGGAAAACAAGGTGTTTGTGTCGAAAAATGCCACCTTCCTTGAGGAGGATCATATAAGGGAACACAGTCCAAGTAAAATTGTATTGAATAAACTTTCCAAAGAAAATATTGAAACTTCAACAAGAGTTGTTGAAGAGCCTGCTACATCAACAAGAATGGTTGATGGAAGTTCATCTAGTAGGTCAAATCCACCTCAAGTGTTGAGGGAACCTCGACGTAGTGGAAGGGTTGTGAACCCACCTAGTCGCTATATGGGTTGAACTGAAATCCAGGCTATGGTAGTCGATGGCGAGGTTGAGGATCCGTTGTCTTACAAGAGGGCAATGGAGGATGTTGACTGAGATGAATTGGTCAAAGCCTTGGATCTCGAGATGGAGTCTATGTACTTCAACTCAGTATAGGATCTTATAGATCAACCTGATGGGGTTAAAAATATAGGTTGCAAATGGATCTATAAGAAGAAACGGGGTGCTGATGGGAAGGTGCAAACCTTCAAGGCTAGACTTATGGCAAAGGGTTATACCTAGGTGGAGGGAGTTGACTATGAGGAGACTTTCTCATCTGTTGCCATGCTTAAGTCTATCCACATCCTCCTGTCTATTGCTTCATATTATGACTATGTGATATGGCAAATGGATGTTAAGACTGTCTTTCTGAATGATAATCTTGAGGAGATCATTTATATGGTATAACCCGAGGGATTCATAGCCCAAGGTCAGGAGTAAAAGGTTTGCAAACTGAATCGGTCCATTTATGGACTGAAATAGGCATCTCGATCTTGGAACATAAGGTTTGATACTGCGATCAAATCTTATAGCTTTAACCAAAACGTTGATGAACCTTGTGTCTACAAAAAAAAAAAATCATCAACTATTCAGTAGTTTTCCTAGTGTTATATGTAGACGATATCCTACTCATTTGGAATGATGTAAGTTTACTGACTTCAATTAAGAACTAGTTAGCCACCCAATTCCAAATGAAAGATTTAAGAGAGGCTCAGTTTGTTCTTGGGATTCAAATCTTTTGAGATTGAAGGAACAAAGTGCTAGTACTGTCTTAAGCATCGTACATTGACAAGATGTTAATCAAGTACTCGATGCAGAACTCTAAAAGAGGCCTTTTGCCTTTTCATCATGGAGTTACATTGTCTAGGGAGCAATGTCCTAAGGCACCTCAAGAGGTTGAGGATGCATCTGCCATTGGCAGTTTGATGTATGTGATGTTATGTACTAGATCTGACATCTGCTACGCTGTAGGGATAGTCAGTAGATATCAGTCTAATATAGGACAAGGTCACTGGACTACCATCAAGAATATCCTCAAGTATCATTGGAGAATGAGGGACTACATGTTTATGTATGGTTCTAATGATTTAATCCTTATAGGATACACAGACTTTGATTTTCAGACTGATAAGGATTCTCGTAAATTCATTTCAGGATCAGTGTTCACTCTTAACGGAGAGGCCGTAGTGTGGCGAAGCATTAAGCAGGGTTGCATCACTGACTCCACTATGGAGGGAAAGTATGTAGTGGCTTGTGAAGCTGCTAAGGAGACCGTTTGGCTCAGGAAGTTTCTGATTGATTTGGAAGTTGTTCCAGACATGTCTAAGCCCATCACCCTTTATTGTGATAATAGTGGTGTTGTGGCGAATTCCAAAGAGTCTCGGAGTCATAAGCGCGACAAGAATATATAGTGGAAATACCATCTCATCAGAGAGATTGTGCATCGAAGGGACGTGATTGTCACGAAGATAGCGTTGAAGGAACTTTTATCAAAGAGGTCCTATGAGCGGAAGCAAGATCGTTCTAAATTCATTATGACAAAAATACCGCATTCATAAACATACAACAAGTTATGCATTTACTAACAAATTACAGCATGCTTTTAAAAATAAATAATAAAGGAACAAGAGACTCACATTTGAAGAACTTTTCTTTTCTGTATCCCTCGTTCTCGTCAAGACCAGCAACTCTCGTTGTCACTGCAACGCCAAGCCAATCGTCTACCAAATCTCGCTGTTGCTTACCACCATCCGTCTTCTACAAGAACAAGCAGCAAGGAAGGCATCACCACTCAATGACCTTGGTATTCTCGGAGTGAGAATCCAGAAGGTGTGGGCTATGTTGGATTTGGTATAGAGAATGAGGAAACTACGATCGTATTCAACGACCATGCAAGTGGGAGAGATTTTGTGTCTATCGTATAGAAGGATGCTTGATCATTTAGAAAAAGATGCACGATCGTTTAGGTAATCAGGTCTAATCGTTTAAATGATCGTTTAGGTAATCTCACTCTCGCACGTGGTCGTTTAGTAAAAGCTATACGATCGTTTAGGTTGACTGCGCATGTACACGATCGTTTAGGAAAACTTGAGCTATCGTGTAGGCTCTTGTTAGCTATACGATTGGCAGTGAACAATTCTGAAGCGATTATCTGATCTCATTGCAAAATGAAAATAATTTTTACTGTATCCTTCAGTTATGAAAACTGAATGTAACCTCTCACTTTCTCGCACGGTTATGGAGACAACCATCAACAATTATCTCATAATTGTTTAATTATAAATAAATATAATAACTAACTTATCATATTATATTTATAACCTAGTTTTAATATCACATCATAAGCAACATATAAACCATAGTCATTTTTCTCCTCCACTAGATATAAATCATATTTATATCATTTTCCTCTAATTAACGTATCTCATACATCATGTCAACTATATCATATATAGTCGACCAGTTTAATCATATCATATATAATCAAACTCCCTCTTGTCAATTTGAACACTTCAAACTGACCCAAAAACTGATTCTCAACTTGAATCGATTGAACTACCAAGGGGACCTTATGAACTTATGGCTTGAAGCTCGAACGGTACATGAATAGCTGACTAAACTCTTTAGCCACGAAATCCACCATCCGTTAACTGTCAGGCACTCCACTAAAGACCGACAGCTGCATTCATAGATATATTTATGTGTCCATCGAATATAACTAGTCAACAGTACGATAACCTTCACAGATGCTCATAAGTACAACTAAGCCAATTTATCGTTTTGCCCTGTAGTTACATCCAACTTCTTAAGTACCACTGATCCCTCTAATGAACAATACAACATAGTCCTACTATGTGTGGACACCTCTCAGGCCATGAGAAGGTATGTGGTGCCACATCGTTCAAGCCTCGGAATTAGCCCTTAAGAGAACAATCTATCTACTTACCCCTACTTCAGGGAAGGAGTGAATTCCATCTTGTGTAGCTGAGTTCCCAGCTCCAAAATCAGACGAATCCCCAAAGTGATAGGTTTGAGTCGACAATCTTACCACTCACACCCATGCAAATCAAAGGACCACCCTCAAAGGCAGAAGTTCCCAACTCACTCAAGATTGAGGTCATGTTACCTATGATCATCCTAGTGAAGTGAAGTCTCTGTCATGAACGACATTATATAACGAGATTGTAACACTTCATAGTCCGATCTTATACAAACTCCTTTGTATAGGTCACCCCTGCTCGCATGTCTCCACATGAATGATCAAGATCAGACCATCTGTAGCAAGTCATAACTCTTGTAACTCTATTACAAAGCAGGCCGCATCTGTAGTGTCACCAAGATAAAGTTTCCCTCATATATCCATACATTATAGACCATTTTGGTTATCACTTAAGGCATGATCCACCTATATGTCTCCACATACATGCTTAAGTTACAACGACAATCAGGGATCTTAGTTTATTGGTTTGTGGTAAAGCAAATAAGCATCCCATGTTTTATAGACAATAGTGAAGAAAATATCATATATTATTACATCACAAGTATTTGTTCAATACAGTGTTTACAAACTACATAACCCAACGAGAGTTTAAGGTATCAACCCCAACAAGCGTCAG
The DNA here is from genome assembly GCF_027475165.1 of Benincasa hispida. NCBI lineage: Eukaryota > Viridiplantae > Streptophyta > Magnoliopsida > Cucurbitales > Cucurbitaceae > Benincasa > Benincasa hispida. The sequence continues at coordinate 57,291,820 of NC_143487.1, read as the reverse complement.
AGCACAATGTTGCTAATCCGTTTACGAAGGCTCTCATGGCTACAGTGTTTGAGGGTTACCTACAAAGCATGGGTCTACGAGATCGTCCGCGACTGGACTAGGGCAAGTGGGAGTATTGTTGTACTGGGCTTTTGTGCCCTAGTTTATTGTTTGTACTTGTATTTTTCTTGTACACTCCACTAGCTTTAGGACAAGTAGGAGATTGTTGGGATTGATGCCCTAAATCTCGTAGGGTTCTGTAGTTTATAAATACCTATACGAACAAACTTTTGTAATGTAATAATATGAAATATTTTATTCACTTCAATCTTTGAAATATGAGATATTTTAATTGCATTAACCACAAACCAATAAACTAAGATCCTTAGTTATCATTGTAACTTAAGCATGTATGTGATGACATACAAGTGGATTGTGCTTTAAGTGATAACCTAAATGGTCTGTAGTATATGGATATAGGAGGGAAACCTTATCCTGATGACGCTACGAGTGTGGCCCGCTTTGTAGATGTTACAAGTGTTGTAAAGTGCTACAAATGATCTGATTCCGACCATTCATGTATTAGACATGCGAGCGGGGATGCTCTATATAAAAGAGTTTGTATAAGACCGGACCATGAAATGTTTAGTCTCGTTAGATAACGTCGTTCATGACAGAGACTTTCATTTCACTAGGTTGACCATAGGTAACATGACCTTAATCCTGAGTGAGTTGGGAACTCCTGTCTATGAGGGTGGTCCTTTATTTGCATGAGTAAGAGTGGCCAGATCGCCGACTCAAACCTATCACTTTGGGGATTCGTTTGATTGTGAAGCTGGGAACTTAGCTACACAAGACGAAATTCACTTCTTCCCCAAAACAGGGATAAGTAGATAAATTTCTCCCTTAAGGGCTGATTCCGAGGCTTGAACAATGTGGCGCCACACCTTCTCTTGGCCTGAGAAGAGTTTAACTCGTTGTAGGACTATGATTTATTATTCATTAGAGGAACCAGTGGTACTTAAGAAGTTAGATGTAATTACAGGGGCAAAACGGTAAATTGGCTCGACTATACTTACGAGAGATTTGTGAAGGGTCATCGTATTGTTGATTAGTTATATCCAATGGACATAAAAATATATCTATAGCGCGAAGAGTGCAGCTGTCGGTCTTTAGTGAAATGCCTGACAGTTAATAGATGGTGGATATTGTGATTAAAGAGTTTACTCAGTTATTCACGTACTGTTGGAGCTTCAAGCTACAGGTCCATAAGGTCCCCTTGGTAGCTTAATGGAATCATGTTGAGAATAAGTTTTTGGGTTAGTTTGTAGTGTTTAAATTAACAAGAGGAAATTTCATTATATATGATATAATTAAATTGCTTCAATTATATGTGATATAATTGAATTAATATATTAGATACATTTATTGGAGGAATTATTATTAAATGCCATTAAAGAGAAAAAGAACTATGGTTTATATATTGCATGGGATAATTGGTTTCGATTTTTTCTCCTAATAACCAACTTAGTGGGAAGTTGTGATCAGTTATGGTAACTGATGGACAAAATGAAAATCGTTTTCATTTTTTAGAATGCGATTGAAAAGAGATTGATAATCGAACAATAATCGTAGCACAAAAGAAAATAGCTATATGATAACTTGAGAGCATAAACGATCGTGCATCGAGTTTGTTATACGATAGACACTCGTTTTCTAAACGATTGAGCACCCAATCTATACGATAGACTCCAGAATTCTCTCACTTACTCAGTCGTCTACACGATTTTTCTATTCCTCCTTTCCTCTACCAAATCCATACAGAGCCCACAACTCTTGGATTCTCACACCAAGAATACCAAGGTAGCCTTGTGGTGGTGTCTGCTTGCTGTTCGAGGGTCAAGTGTTATTTGTTCTTGTTCGAGGAGTTTGTTGAGGCACGATGTTCGTGTTGTTGAACATTCGTGCTGTTAGATCGAGGGAAACAAGAAGAAAAGTTCTTCAGGGGTAAGTTCACTTGATCTTTAGTATTTTCCTTTGAAAGCATGCTGTAATTTTAAGTTTATGCATAACTACTGTTGTTTGATTGTAAATGTGTATGTTCTATCACAATGGAGTTTGGAACGATCTTGCTTCCACTCACTGGTTCTCTTTGAAAAGAGTTCTTCATCTGATTCACATGAAATTAATAGATGCCAATATGTACAAAAGAAAAATTTACGAGAAAAAACCCTTTTAAATTAATAACAACTTGTAATACTAAATTACTTGAGCTAATTCACATAGATCTAGGTGATTTTAGGAACACCATGAGTAGAGATGGTAAAAAATATTATATATCTTTTATTGTTGTTTATTTTAGGTATACAAAAATTTACCTTCTAAAATCAAAGGATGAAACTAGTAGCATGTTTGTGAAATTTAAAGCTGAAGTAGAAAAACGATTAGAGAGAAAAATAAAAAGAATTAGATCCAATAGATGAGGTGAATTCAGTGACATTTTCCTTAAGAAATTATGTGAATTAAATGGTATCATTCATGAAGTTACCGCTCTATATTCACCTCAACAAAATGGCATAGCAAAACGTAAAAAATAACTTTAATAGAAATGATGAATGTTATGTTATTAAGTTTTAGACTGTCTAATAATGTGGGGGGAAGTTATGCTTTCTGCCTGTTTTATTCTTAACAGAGTTCCTCACAAAAAGCTGGACAAGACTTCTTATAAGTTGTGGAAAGGATACCCACCTAACCTGGCTTACTTAAGAGTGTGGGGGTGCTTACCGAAGGTAGCATATCAAGAATTCAAGAAACCTACGTTAGGATTTAAGACTTTTGACTGCATTTTGGTTATGCTAATAATAGTGTTGCATATAAGTTTATGTCTTTAAATGATAATCACTGGGAATATAGAGATGCAGTGTTTTTTAGCATATCTTTTCCATGAATAAAACTGTTGATAAATCAGTAGATAATTCACTCATTAATCAAACTGCTAGTACTTCAATCATTGATAAAATATCTAAACTCCCTTTTTCTAGCTCTAATAACACGTTTGAGTTAGAGCCTAGAAGAAGCAAGACAAAGGGTTAGTAAGGTTTTCAAATCTGATTTTCTAACTATCTTTCTAGTTGAAAATTCAGATAAAATAGACAATCAATTTGCTTGCATGTACTTAATAGATGAGGATCCAAAAATCTATCATGAAGCTTTAAGCTCAGTAGATTCTAGTTTTTGGAAAAAGGCAATCAAGAGTGAATTAGACTCTTTAGTTATAAATCAAACATGGGAATTAGTGGAACTATCTAAAGAAAATAAACCCATTAGGTGTAAAGGGATCGTTAAGAAGAAAATGAGACCAGATGGTACAATAGATAAGTTTAAGGCTAGACTAGTAGTTGTGGGATATATACAAAAACAAGGCATAGACTATTTTGATACTTATTCACTTATGAATAAAATAGCCACTATTAGAGCTTTGATAGCCTATGTTGTAATACATGGCCTTCTAATACATCAGATGGATGTAAAGATGCATTCCTCAATGGGGACTTAGAAAAGGAAATATATATGACATAACCTGAAGGCTTTATCATTGCTGGTCAAGAAAATAAGGTCTATATGTTGGGGTTGATGCCCTCGTGTCCTATAGTTTGTAAACAGTCTGTACGAACGCTTGTGTTGTATAATATATGATATTTACTTCATATCTTGATTTTACTCAGTTGTATGTTTTATTTGTTTTATCACAAACCAATAAACATAAAATCCCTTGTTATCTGTATGTAACTTAAGCATGTATGTGGTGACATACAAGTGGATCATGTCTTGAGTGATAACCAAAATGGTCTGTAGTATATGGATATAGGAGGGAAACCTTATCCTGGTAATGCTACGGATGCGACCCGCTTTGTAGAATGGTCACAAGTGTTGTGACTTGTCACAAATGGTCTGATCCTGATCATTCGTGTAGGGGACATGCGAGCGGAGGTATCCTATACAAAGAGCTTGTATAAGTCTTGACCACGAAGTGTTAACATCTCGTTATATAACACCGTTCATGACAGAGACTTCACTTCACTAGGATAACCATAGGTAACATGACCTCAATCCTGAATGAGTTGGGAATTCCTGCCATTGAGGACGGTACTTTGATTTGTATGGGTGCGAGTGGTCAGGTCGCCGATTCAAACCTACCATTTTGGGGATTCACCTGAATTGGGAGCTGGGAACTCAGCTACACAAGATAGAATTCACTCCTTCTCTAATGTAGGGGTAAGTAGATAGATAGCTCCCTTAAGAGCTGATTCTAGGGCTTGAATGATGTGGCGCCACACACCTTCTCTTGGCCCGAGAGGTGTTCACACATAGTTGGATTATGTTGTATTGTTCATTAGAGGAATCAGTGGTACTTAAAGAGTGAGATGTAACTACAGGGGTAAAACAGTAAATTGGCCCAGCTGTATTTACGAGCATCTATGAAGGATCATCGTACTCATGATTGGTTATATCTGATGGACACAAAAGTATATCTATGGTAAGAAGAGTTCAACTGTTGGTCTTTAGTGGAATGCCTGATATTTAACAGATGGTGGATCTCATGCTAAAGAGTTTAATTAGCTATTCATGTACCATTGGAGCTTCGAGCCGCAGGTCCATTTGATCCCATGGGTATCTTAGATAAAGTCGAGAATCAGTGTTTAGGTCAATTTGAAATGTTCAAATTGACAAGAGGTGATATAATCGAACTCATTAATTATATATGATATAATTGGCTAAATGTATGAGATACATTATTTTGAAGGAAATTAGATATAAATATGATTTATATCAAGTGAAGGAGAAATTACTATAGTAGATATGTGATATCAAATTATAGGGTAAGAATATAATATGATTGTATTCATTTATTATTAAATTGCTTAATGATATGATAATTGGCCGAAAACCTCTTCTCGGTCGTGCATTAGTGGGAGAATCCGAAGTCAGTTATTATAACCGAAGAATAAAATGAAAATTTGTTTCATTTTGCAAAAAATTCAAAAATTCGCAATCGATGTGAAAACGTAACGATCGCCTAGCTTGAGAGCCTTAGTAGCTCATCGTCTAAACGATCGCACACCAGTGTCTAAAAGATCGCACGCCTGTCCCTAAACGATTGCTTAGCTTTCCTAAACGATCGCATAGAGTGCCGCGTTTTCTAAACGATCGTCTACCTTTTATTAAACAATCACTTAGTAAAACCTACATGATCGTGTAGCTTCTTCTAAATGATAAGCACCCTACTATGCGATAGCTCTTTCTCTCCCACTTGCTTATCGTCTACACGATCTGTCTTTTCTCTAACCTCTACCAAATTCACCAAAGACCACACTTTGGATTCTCACTTCGAGAATACCAAGGGCTCCAATCGGTGGTGTCGTCCCCGCTGTTCACTTGTTCATGACTATTCGTGTTGTTGCCGTTCATGTAGACGATTGTGTTATCGCAGCCGACTGTTTTGCTAGGCTATAGAGTTCGTGTAGAGGTTCTTCCACTGCTTCTGAGTTCGACGTCTGAAGAGAGTCTTCAACTGGTATGAGAACTCTTTCCCTTGTATTTTATTTATCGAAGCATGCTGTTAATTAGTGTTTATTTGCATAACTATCTATTAGAATGTGTATGTTGTATTTCGGTCACAATGAAATCGAAAAGATCCGGATGCACTCATGGATTCTATTCGTTAAGAGTTCCTTCACTATAAACTTACAAAATCTCTTTATGGTCTAAAACAAGCTCTTAAACAATGGTATGAACAATTTAACAACACTTTGATATACAACGGTTTTAAGGTAAACTGTTCTATCACTTGTGTTTACTCAAAGTCATTTGGAGTTGGCTGTGTAATTACCTTTTTATATGTTGATGATATGTTGATCTTTAGTACAAACGTAGATATAATTGATGACACCAAGTTATTTCTATCCTCACAATTTGAAATGAAAGATTTAGATGAGGTTGACGTGACACTTGGTGTTAAGATAAGAAAAACTGAAAATGGTTTCTCTTTACATCAATCACACTATATTGAAAAGTTATTTAATAGATTTGAAACTTTTGATGTCTTGGAGATTTGGTTTGTTGGTTTTATAATTTTCTGTAAGGTAGTGGTTCTGCAGATGTCTCAAATAAAGTCTTAACATCCAGTTGTAACATCAAAATATTTTTCTGCATAATATTTTCCTTATCCGGAAATATCCGTCTGTGATATTTAGTCCGATTTGTTCCTTTTTTTAAGCATGAAATTTTATTCCAAATAAGGATTTATTTCCTTGATTGGATTCGATTATTTAAGGTGAGTTTTGTAATCCTTTTAGGGTTGCCACATTTGTTAAATTGAGCAAGACATTTTTTGTACTTCGACCAAACTATTCTACATTGTGTTCTTGCTCGTTTGCTCACTATTTCATTGTGCATGTTCTTCATCTATTGAGTGCAACACTTTGAAGAGTTTCACGGTCTTAGGGGGAGCCTAAGCCGTCATTACTAGAGAAGAGATTCTTAGTCTTAGGGGAGCCTAAGATTCAACTTCAGAGAAGAAGCTCTTTATTTTAGAAGAACCTGATATTATTCAGTGAAGGGAGTTCGCTGATCCAAAAGGAAGATAATCAAGTTGAGAGGAGTCTCACACACTGTCAGGTGCCAAAGTGACAGATGCTAATATTAACATACTTAGAAGGAGCTTAAGTTCAATTGAGAGGGAGTCTCAGATCTAGGGGAAGCCTAGGTGATGTGTGAGTTAAGCTCTACGTGAGCCACTGTAGTAGTTGGTGTATTACAGATAAGTACTATGTTGTAAACTACTTAACTCTTTAATATTAGTGGATTAGTTTTCCTGGACACTCTGCCTCCCAGACGTAGTGTCTTTACTTGTTTACTTGTTGATATTTTTGTTGTTACATTTGTTATCGATGCTTTCTGTTTAACATTCACATATCGAGTGACGAGACATCCTATTGGCTTTTTCAATTGGTATCAGAGCAATTCACCTTTATTTCAGGTACTTCAATCATGAATAGAATCAAGGAAGAAGGTTCTATCACTCGTCCACCTGTTCCTAAGTTCAAAATGGAGTCTCACATCTAGGGGAAGCCTAGGTGACATGTAAGTTAAGCTCTACATGAGCCACTGTAGTATTTGGTATATTATAGATAACTACTATGTTGTAAACTGCTTAACTCTTTAATATTAGTAGATTATTTTTCCTTGGCACTCTGCCCCTGAACGTATGTGTTTATCACCAAACTGGGTTATCAACTGTTGTGTGGCTTTACTTGTTTACTTGTTATTGGTATTTTTGTTGTTATAGTTGTTGTTAGTGCTTTCGGCTTAACATCCACATATCGATTGATGAGTCATCCTATTGCCTTTATCATGATGTTACACCTATAAGAATACCTCATGATCCTAGTATAAGTCTTAAGAAGAATAAGGGTGAAAGTATTTATTAACTTGAATATGCGAAAATTATTAGTAATGTTATGTTTTTTATGAACTATACTAGGTTCGATATTACATATGCTATAAGTAGACTGAGCAGATAGACTCATAATCTTGATAAGGATCATTGGATAACATTTCATTGTTTGCTAAGGTACCTCAAAGGTATGATAGATTTTTGTCTACATTTCAATAATTTCCTTGCAGTATTAGAAGGATATTGTGATGCAAACTAGGTAACAGATAATGACGAAGTAAGTTCCACTAGTTGAAACATATTTATACTTGGTGGAGGAGCTGTATCATGGAAATAAGCTAAATAAACTTGTATAGCACAATCCACCATGAAGTCAGAGTTTATAGCACTTGAGCTAGCTGGACAAGAAGTAGACTGGCTAAGAAGTCTATTAGGAGACATTCCACTATGGGTGGTTTCTGTACCAGTATCTTTGCATTGTGATTCACAGGCTACCATAGGCATTGCCAAGAACAGTGTGTATAATGGCAAAATAAGACATATTCGCCTGAGACATAAAGCTGTGAAACAACTGTTGAAGGAAGGAATTATCTTCTTAGAGTATGTAATATTTGAGAGGAGTTTAACAGATCCTCTGACCAAAGGCCTATGAACATGAAATCATGCGTTAGACATAACTGATACGTTTGCTCTCATGCATCTGAGGTCATGCATCGGAATGATGATGTATTAATCTTAGCATGCAATGATCACGTGTTCCTATCACAAGTTTTCTTACGCTTGCGCTAAGTATAACACAAATGCAAGTTTCTTGGGTAATCCAAGGTCGAACACGGGACTTGTCACTCAATAATATTTGTGAAGTGATGCGTTTGAGGCGATGAATAAGAATAAAAATAAAGCGAAGAAGGTTTAAATGTTTTACACACTACTCCTACTCCTAACTAAACAGATTGAGCAATAGAAGACTTGCAATGAGAATAAGTAGAGACACAACAACCAATAACGCATAGTAATGTTTACTATCTTAAATCGCATTAGTAATCCCAGCTCGTTACACTAACGCATCACACCTCTCGGTGGTCAGCCGCATGACTATATCTCTATAGTGCATAGTTGTGTTGAGCATAAGATTGTGCCTATCTCTAGGAACAATACGAACCTCGCTTAGTGCGTTCCATCCCTTACTTTCTCAGGCAGTTAGATGCGGCTACTTAACTTATAGACAAGCAATGCAACATCCCTTAGACAGGCGTGCCACAGCCTTTCACCAAGCAAAGAAGATTAACTCACTATACTCGCACAACGCACACCTCTTGGTGGGTTGCTATACGCATCCTATCTATAGGCTACACGATTAAGCATGCAATTGACTTTGATAAATAAACGCTGAAGATAAACTATGATAGAGATGAAGATGATGAAGAAGACGGTAATGAAGGAATTAAGATTTGCATTGATCACAAAATATCTTAATATCTCAAGCTAAAATGTAATACAATATGGAGATTAGAAGGGAGATGAAGGACTTTGCGTCAAGGCTGCTGGTGGTGCCATGGTTGAATGATAGAGATGTCTCTCTCGAGCTCTATCTTCGGCGAATGCTCTGATCGTCACTCGGTCTGGGTTGTGGAGATGAAGAATTCTCACTGAAAATCTCTTTCAAGCTCTCATCTGTGATCACAAACTTCTGCCTTGAGGCAGAAGCTCGGATGTCTCAAAATGAAGGTCTCAAGGGCTATTTATAGAATTAGGACGCCGACAGCTGTAATGATGAAGGTATGGCTCACTACTGCTTTTGTCGCAGTATGGGCATTGTCACATCGCCTTATCTTGTTGATACTCCCAAAGTATGCGTCCGAGCTGAATTTAGCTGAAGTTATCAACGTGTTCTACCCATCTTGCGATCTTCTATTATGGCTGTTAATCCGTGGCCACAATCTCTATTTGTTCACTGCATTCTCCATGCGTTGGATGCATGCGATTACTGCAACTTCCATGCGTTGGACGCATGGGGTTGCTATCTGCATTCGGCTTTTGCGGTCGCCTAGCTTCAGCGCATGCGTTTGTGTGTGATTGCTTATTACAAATACATGCGTTTGATTCCTACGATAGCTACAAAAATAGACACTTTGGCATGAAATAACACATAATATTGGGTCAGTGAGGTTTTAAGTGCTTATCGACGCAAAACTCAAATTTTCACAAATTCTAAGTATTATCACTGCATTTTCTACCTGTTAGCCCTCATAATTCTAAATAAAAGGCTTATAATAACTGGCATTTCTGCCAGTTATCAGCCTAACAAGGAGAGTAATTCTAGAGTCTTCAACTAGTATGGGACTTAAATCCCTTAATGTGATCCATAGCCCTTTGTTTTGGGTGGTCTATTGCGATAGACTTGATGAATAATTTGTGAGTGATCCATAACTCTTATTGTTGGGTAGTCTATTGCAATAGAATTGATGGATAATCTCTAAAGTCTTCATAGCTCAAGTTTGAATGGTCTATTACGATAGACTTGATGAAACATCTAACGTGAAAGTAAAGGTGTGAGCTGCCTTCTATGAAAGAGTTTCGGGGTCTCTTTCTAGAGCTTTCACAATTACCCAAGGTTAGTATGAATAGCCCAAAATGGATTATATGCATAATTTTATTGCGGAATCGAGAGAGAAATTAGAAACATGTTGTTGAGGGTTTCAACCAGGATTTACAAAAGTTCAAGAGGTAACTCACCTTTGTGAATGCAGTTGTTGTCCTACTTCACTATGCATCAATTCAAATCACCAGATATTGATGCTTAAGTTTACTATGATTCCATTGATCAGAATCATCTTCTTCTGTCTTTCATTTTTCGATGCCTATAGGTCATTTGTGGGGATTGTTGGGAATGACCCATATACACTTAGACCCACAAAGGCCCATAAAGGCACATGGGAGTAACTCTTTTCATTTATCCCACATTAAAGAATAAAGGAGTGGGTAAAGGATATATATAGAAGACCATTTTAGGAATTTGCAAAAATGGATAGAGAGGGAACTCTTTACCCACACACGAATGTCGTCACTAACATATTACCAGTGTATCTCAAATCTACACATTGATTATCAATAGTATATCAATTAAATTTAGTCTATAATATTTTCGTTATATTTTAATCATTGTTAAATTTAAAAATTTGTCATATTTTTTGCTATCTTTGTAATTACCCTTTATTTATTTAACTCAAATTGCTAACTTTTAAATTTTTATCTTATTTGACACTTTTTATTTTACTTTTTGTCAACTTAGTTGACAACTTTAATTTAACATTAGACACTATTTCTTAAACTTAATTAAAAGTATAAAGATTAAAATTAGATAGTGAAAAATATATAGAGCAAAATGAAACAAATATCAAGGTATATAAACCAAAATTTTATTTCTTCTCTTTTCTGATACATAGAGCTGTAATATACTTCATCAACTCATGATAAATTAGTAATGAGAAAATTCAGTGAAATAAGAAACAAACCCTCTTGAAAGTTCATAAACTTGAAAAGTCTTGGTGGTGACTCATGTAGGGTAGTATGTAGTTATTGGTATGTGTTAGCTTCATGTTTACTAATTGAGAAACGGTTATAGAAAAGATATAATTGAATAGCATTCTTTCAATTAGTAACTAATTGAGAAACTCCAGCGGGATGAAACCCAACCTCTTGTTTTAAGCTACTTTGGTTGAAAAATCCTGGTTAGAAGAGGTTGTTTTTTTTTATGTATGCAATGTATTTACAAATAAATACCATGTATTATTTTCTTTTGATTCCACTATATGTTTTATCATATTTAGCATTACTTAAGTAAAGGAGAAGACATGTTTATATATACACTCTATTTGCATAAAAATACCATGTACTTCCTTTTGATTTATATAATTTTGTCTATCATTTCAAGGAACGTATTTCTAATTTTTGAAACATGATCGAGGTCACTATCATTTTTTTTGATAAAAAATAATAATAATAAAAGAAAAATATTTTATTCTGTTATTTATCATCTAAAATTATATGATCTTTTTTTTTTGTTTGGTTAGTTAGATTATTAGATTTTGTTTTTGGCCATTAGATTTATTTTAGGTTATTTTATATATATATTGAAATACATCATAGTAAATATTTGATAGTAGGGATATTTTTATCTCTCTCTTTTTTTTCTTCTTTCTGTAAACCTGGAGTAGAGGGATTACATCTTTGACCTTGTGGTTGATAGAATAAACACTATACCAGTTGATTTATATTTATTTTGACATTATTAAATTTGAAGTAGTATCAAAATTAGTTGTTTTTCATTTTCATTTTAAGGAAAAAAAATGATTGGTCTTCTTCAAAAATACCATTATATTTTGGTAAGTTGTTTAAAAGTTTAAAATGTCGTTAGTGATGTCTTACTTTTATAAAAATATGGATAGAAATATCAATAAAATATCGATATCGATAAATATTTATAAAAATATTATAAAAATAAAAAATAAAAATAAATATAAATTAATATATAAACATTTTAATGTTTTAAAAAAAAGTCAATATTTTATTATTTATATTAGTGGTATTTGGTTGCTTTTGTTTATATTTGATATATTATTCTAAATATCGATTCACCCTTGATATAGAACGTCATCGATGAAAATCTAATTCTATGTTGTCCCTGTCCTAGTCTTTTTTGAGGAAGAAGAAGAGAAGAGAAAAAAAACGTTTCACCAAACCCTAGCCCCTTTCTCATCATTATCTTCTCTCGCTTGGTTAGCCGCAGAGTAGCGACGACGTCTCCTACGCTTCCGACGGTGTACTGCAGCAGCATCCGACGGGACCAACAATTTGAATCGCTTTATTCGTGCGACCCATGCTCCGATCGATCTCAATTCTTGACACCCACGACCTGACCGCTGCAGATCTGCAAGTTTGAACACTGTTCAGCAATCTCAAGCACGTTCTGTTACAAACAGTAGGTAACGTTCACTCTAAACCCCATTTCTGACTCTTTCTAAGCGTTTTAATTTAGGGTCTAGCCCCTCAAACCTTGCTTGTTTGTAATCTCGAACCGTCAGACAGGTTGCAAAGGTGTTTGAGGCAAACTTTCGGATTTGATTAAGGATTTCAATTTGAGTTTTAACCTTGGAACTTTGTCTTTCTTGCTTCAAGTGCTAAGAGCGCTTTGAGACGTTTGTTTGTAGTTTCTACTTGTAGAGTCTGTGGAAACTGTTTGTTTATGCTTTGTATGCTGCAGACGTTGTTTGATAAATATGATTTAAATTGTATGCTATTACGTATTGCTCTGTTTTCTGGCGTGATGCTGGGTTATGCTCTTGTGATGTTAAGCATGCTGTTATGTCTAGATTTTCTGAAACGTCAAGAGCATGTTCATGGAGTTATTTGGCTAGGAGCTGATCTAGAAAGCAATAGGATGTACGTACTCGGATTTTTTGTGAGACTGAATTGTGAAGGAGGTCAGAGGACCTTGTGTAAGATAAAGGAAAGTGAGGGCAATATTAGGGCCTCGGGTATAAACGGTCGAGGGCTAGTATTGTGTTTAGGAACGTAAGAAAGAATCGTAGGGTTGCGGATATAAATGATTGAAGAATGGTATTATGTTTAGGTGAGTAAGTGAATATTAGCGCCTCGGGTCCTCTGGTTTAAATGGTTGATGGAAAATGCACCACTCTTGATAATAAGGCCTCAGGATAAAGAGCTGTAGCCTTTGGCATAAATGATTGAAGGTCAGTGTGATGAATATTGAGGCAAACATTGGGGTTTTGGGTATAAATGAACGAGGGCCAATACATTGTTGAGTCATTGAGGCTTTGGGTATAAATGATCAAGGGACTTGAGGCCTGAGGTATAAATAGTTAAGTATCAAACATCGAGTTCTTAGAGCAGTGTTGAGGCCCTAGATCTGAATGGTTAGGGGCCGACTTGTCTCCAAAGAGAAAGTTCCAAGATGTGGGAAAATTTGGTAAGAGTTTGATAACAACTTAGAGAGAACTGGAAAGAGCCCTGGGGACTTGATGATGTTTGAGAAAGTTTGAGATGACTATGCATGATATATGATCATGAGTTGAAATTGTTGAATAGGTCACATATATTACTTTTTTTCTTGTATGTTGTATATGAGTAACTTGCATGTGAGAAGCATGTTGTAATGTATGTTGTTTGTGATTCCTTAGGTGGAAGCTAATTACTGAGTGAGAGATGTCGTACTTGCTGCCACATCTTCATTCAGGATGGGCCGTTGACCAGGCAATCCTCGCTGAAGAAGAACGTCTTGTGGTCATTCGTTTTGGTCATGATTGGGATGAGACTTGTATGCAGGTCTTTCTCTTTCCCTTTTCACAATCTTCTCTCCCTCTTTCTCCATATTATTGTTCATCATCAAATTTAAAGTTGACCATGTTGTGTATCTCTCTCTGAACTTCCTTATTTTTCTTCTCGCTTCCAGTGAACTGAATTTATTTTGTTCTGGCTTTTAGTTTTCACAAAACAAATCTTTTTGTTTTTTTAGTTCTGCAAATCCTGATCGGTCAAGGGTCCCTCCCCCACCAACCCTTTCTTGGGTATTAGTCAGTGCTTCAAGTGCTTGCTTGCCTGAATTGATCTAATTTGTGTTTGCTTCTCTATTATCATCATGTGTTCTGTTGCAACTGTGCTCCTGACACATTTTCTATAATCATGAGATCCTACGTATTTTAGCACATCAATCGTTGTATGTACCAGAGATGAAGTTCCTTCATCATAGTTATTAAATGCTATTTTTTTGGTGCATGATTTGTTGAGTCCTTTTCCCTCTTTTGAAGCTACATTTGACCACAGTTCTTCGAACGTATATGTTATAGATTGAGAATATCTTTATTTTTTTCCCCATTTATAGTTTTATATGGTTTATTAGTCACCTTTGTTGTTTTTTAAGATGTTCTATCTGACTGAGATGTTTTTGATCTAGATGGATGAAGTGTTGGCCTCAGTTGCAGAGACGATTAAGAACTTTGCTGTGATATACCTTGTGGATATCACAGAGGTTCCTGATTTCAACACAATGTATGAGCTGTATGATCCTTCCACAGTCATGTTCTTCTTTAGGAACAAGCACATAATGATTGATCTTGGTACTGGAAACAACAATAAGATAAACTGGGCACTTAAGGATAAGCAGGAGTTTATCGATATCATTGAAACAGTCTATCGTGGAGCAAGGAAAGGACGCGGTTTAGTCATTGCACCGAAGGACTATTCAACCAAATATCGCTACTAAGATTTCTGCTGCATATGCAAGTTCTCTTATTGATCTTGAATACAAAAGATTGCATCTAGAAAATATGTATTATATGACATTGACCTCCTAAGAAGAAGTTATGGTTTGTTCAGGATGTCATTTTGTGCTACAAATGACTTCTTAACACATAGACACCTCTGAAGAGGGTATATAACTGTTATTGGCATGAAGTCGATTGATCTAATAATGAATAAGTTGTTTTTTCAATCCACTGATGTATTGGATTATAATAGTTGGTATGAAAAACCATGAACTACCTTGTTTGGGAATAAAATGGTATAATACACATTTTGATTATAGATTTCAAGGGTGGTTTTACAGTTCATTACGATATGGAACAAATGATGTAGCCTACCTTTTTAGATTATTAGTCTCACTTGGGATAAACATGACCTAAATGACCTTCAGGGTATTTTCTCTTTTTCTTTTTCCGGTTTAGAAGGTTTCTTCTCCCTACTTTCTTCTTTGAATCCAAATCATACTCCAATAACAACTTAAACAATCCAATTAAGTCCAATAATTATCTCCAAACTTAATTAACCAACACTGTCAATTGACGAAAATTTACTGTATCCGAAAATGTAGGGCATTTTACGAATAATACAGCACAGTTATTAACTTGAGAAGAACAACTAGCATCATATGGTAAATATAACATAAATGACCTAAAGTCAACCAATGGTTGGGATTTCAATGACCTTGCCATTATCATCGACGATAACAAATACACGGTTGCAACAAAAATTATCAATTCTGACCATGTCGCTTCTTAAAAACACAACACCCACCGAACAGACTTCGTTTTCGATTCTATTTTTAGCATCCTCTCCCTTCATACCTACTACTTCAGGCCATGTAAACTTCCCTGCATATACCACCTCTAACATTAATAACTAACCAAACCCAATCAAAATAGTTCGGATTTGCATCTTTCTTCCCAAATTTTCAACACAAAAACAAATTTTTAAAAACTATTTCCTTTAGTTTTCAGAATTTGGTTTAGATTTTGAAAATATTAGTAGAAAATAGATACCAAAGCAATCTTAAATCACCGATTGACCAAAAGCTTAAACTGATGGGTGAAAACAAATTTCATATGATAATTGCAACAGGTAGTACTTTTAAGCCTAATAGTTAGGTTCATAACAACATTTTTAAAGAATTGCAAATAAAACAAAATCTATCAATGATAGACTGTATCGAGAATAGACTCCTATTAGTGATACGGTCTATCGCTAATACTCCTATTAGCGATATGGTCTATCATTGATATATTTTAAAAGTTGGATCTAAATTTTGTTATATTTATAATTTTTTTTGCATTGTGCTATATTTTCTAATATTTTCTGCGTGATTGCTATATTTGCAATTGTCCCATTTATCTAACAAAAAACAATAGAGATGGAACGAGTATTTATAGACTTAATTTTAAAAAATTAATAGTAGAAAAAGAAATGATTATCAAACAGTACAAAAGAGATAAAAATGCTGACCCGAATTGCAACATTTAGGATCCGTGCAACCATAACTTGGACAAGGTGGATATGGACTAGTCCTAGAATCACATGCCATTTGCACTTTGATATTATGCTGAAATCAACTTCTAGCATCATCTTATATATACACACATAACCTAAAATATTGGAATTCAATTAAAAAATTTACATCCCAATGCAATTTTATCATTTCTCTTGTTTAGGCATTATGCTTTCTGTTTAGGTACATGTATATGATAAGATATCTAATAATTAAGATAATGTATTCTAAATAATAATAATAATAATAAGGATAATGTTGAATAGATAATGTTGAAAAGTCCCAACACTTATTTCTCAAGTTGGATAGTAGTTTACCTAAATTAAAAGGTATATATTGTTAAAGTATGTTTATTAGTAACCAACATACATTATAAAATCAACGCATAAAAAGCAATTTCACAAAATCTATATCTCCAAATCAAAGAGATGAAAATAAAGAGGAAAACAAATCTATATTTCCAAATTGAAATTTTTTCCTCAATTTATAGGAAAACATTTTAGATATGAAATTAATTTTAGGTTTTTTAATTATAACATAAAATGGTTAGATCATTAAAGGTAGTGACAAGTCATTTCCAAAAAACAGAAAGTGGAAATAAATATAATTTAAATAGAATAGTAATAATATATGGGTATATGAGAAATGATTTAAATAGTAAAATTGTACAAAATATTTATAAATATAATAAAATGTTATCGTCTATTAGTGTCTATCAGTGATAGATGATAATAGTCTGTTAGTGTCTATTAGTGTCTATTATTAATGAACCATGATATTTTATTATATTTATAAATATTTTGATTATTTTACCATATTGAAAAACAATCATATATATCGAGATTTATTTAATTTTGGTATGGAAAACGATCTCATGCTTTTCATTTAAGAAATCAAAGAATTGGGTGGTGAAGTTATTTAAATTTCAAATCTCTCTTTGTTTTTTCATATTAAAAAAATGGTTCATTATTCTAATAAAATAAATTTCCCATTAACTGTGTTTTAAATATTGGTTAAATTCCTGCATGATTTTACCCCTGCAAAATTGTAAGTGTACAATGTCAAGTTTTATTATAATAAATTGAGCTCAAATATTACCTATAGGATCGGGCAATTAAATTTAAACATTGATTTTAATTTAAAACTATTTCTACTCCTAACTAGTGTAAACAACAATTGAAGAAAAGTTTTGGATATAAAGACCTCACGCAATGAAAAAAAAATTGGTCAACTATAGACTCATCACAAACATGTAATCAATCTTCAGTCAAACTTAGCATTAAAACCTAACATCTATGTATGACTTTTGAAGATATGTAAGACACTAAACTCCTTCTCTAAACAACCTTTACATGAACCCTTACTCTCATTTCATGATTTACAGATAGTCATACAAATAATGTTTTAATCTAAGTCTCGCTCATTCGAGCCAACCTCAATTCAAACATCATTTAGTAAATGGTAAAAATAAATAAGCATTAAATATACAATTTGAGTGAAAGATAATTACAATAGGAAGAGTCTTTAATTAAATCAATTAACAAAATCAAAACAAAAATTCATTTTCAAAACATTAGTGATCTAGTGCCAATAATATAAGGACAAAATTTATCTAAAGCAAAGACAATCGAAAGTAGCTCCTTCTCGGTGGTAGAGTAATGACTATAAATTATGTGATGCGAAGAAATCACAATCCTTAAAGTTTAGAACAAGATTAGATTCAAAGCAACGTTTCACAACTCTAGTAAGATTTATGTAGACACTTGTCAAAATAATTTTCATAAATTATGAAGTCATCCATAAGTACCTTGATGCTAGCTTCTTGATAAAATCAAAGAATATATGCATAAATATCTTGATGCTTTAGCTTTGTGAGACTTGACCTTAGCCTTAGTTGAGGCCCAACATACTGGGTTGGGCCTTGGCTTAATCCATCCCCCACTTCTAGGCCCATTTTGATTCTAAATTGTCACTTCCTAGTCGAATCTAGTTATCGTCTTAACTATATTGTTTATGTTTTTTTTTTTATTTTGCTTAATTGTCGATTATGCCCTTTAGTAAAAAAAAACACTCATAATACATGCTAAAATAGTTTATGCATTCAATATTCCAAGAAACAATCAAAATAGTTTATGACAATCCATAACTTAATAAAAAAAACCTTAGGAACTACGATTCAACAACTCATGGGTATAGTACAAACGTAGACAATCCACATTGCATTCTAATACATAAAAATTAAAGACTAAGAGAGAGAAAAAAAAAGCATGTCGGGATCTTAACTATCGTCTTCAAGATCGGGATCACTTTCCAATGATCTCATTGATCATCAACTTCTCTAAAACTTTAAGTTGTTATCTCTACCAGAACTCGACTTCTGTGGAGGCCCTAATCAAACCCTAACTCAACTTCTCTCTAAATGGTGGCAAGAACGCAATATTTATAAACTTTGTCACAACCCGACCGACCACTACATAAGTTGCTGGCGTCCAACTTTCTCTGCCAACTTCCTTTCATTCGCTTCGTAGATGTAATTTTATAGAGTCATTCGGTCTAAATGCTACCTGAAGCCAATAGTAGGTAAAACCTCGGCCGAAACCCCTGCTTTTGCAAGAATGATAGCAAGCATACATTGACAGTAAGGAGGCAAACTATATCAATGATTGTGATCCTCATTGTGTACATAGGTCATGACCCCAACATCTAAATCCAATTGTTGGTGGACAAGAAAAGGAACCAACCCAGCCTCAACCACAACAATGTCCTAAAATTGTATCTCGTCCGTGCATATAAAATCGTGGCCCTGCGACGCCATCTTGATCTTTCCTCTAGGTTACTATGCCACAATGCACCATCCATGCCTTTTTCAAGCCCTTTATTTCCTCTTTGCTTGGCCTAGGTCAAACTTTGACCTTCATCAAAAGTATTTTACTTATTTTATAGCCCGATTAGTCTATTCTAGACCAAATGCTTGATTCTTACAAATGAAACATAATAGAGAAATAACAACTACAATTTAACAATAAAAACTAACAAAATTCTAGACCTAATAAAGCACTTTTGAGTACTTTTCATTATCAACACTCATTCAAAATTTATTTAAAATTTAACAGTGGTGTATTGATAATATATTATTGGTGTATCCATAATATATCAACACTCATTCTAAATCCATTTCAAGTCTAAATTGGGGTATCAATAGTACATCAATTACATTCAATTTATAATTCTTTTGTTATATTTGTAAATTTAAAAAATTCACAGTTAAATTTACAAATTTGTTATATTTTTTTTGCTATCTAGCAACTACCCTTTGTTTATTTAACTCAATTTGCTTTGATTTTTTTTTTAATCTTATTTGACACTTCTTATTTTATTTTTTGTTAACTCAGTTGAAAACCTTAATTTAACATCAAAGATTATTTTTAAGCTTTATTAAAAGTATAAAGACTAAAATTAGATAGTTGAAAGTGTTAAGCTTTATGCTTTAAAACTCATAGATAAAAAAATATAAATAATTGACTGTCATCAATAAAGAGTTATCAATGTTTTCTTTCAATAAGTGTTATTGATTATGTTGAGTTCGTTTTGCCTTAATAACCCTAAATCCAATAAACTAACATCCTAGGCTATCTTATAAGTCTTGAATTTTATGTGGAGACATACAGGGATCAATGTTCTGAAAGAACCATGAGGTTCGCAGTGGAAGAGGGATCGTCTCAATTCCCAATTTTACATAAAACTAAAAAATACAGAACAACCTAAATCATGTATTCTAAGATAAGAATACTTAATTTTACACCATGCTTATTTAAAAAAATAGAAAAAGAATTAGGGTTTTATTTGTACTAAGCTCTTGAAGTCCCAATTCTTCATGAATTCCTTCTCCAACAAGTCACGAACAAGTCTCAAAATACGAACACCAAAAACGCAACAATCACCAAATCACTATTGGGTTGGACACCACCTCAAGTGAGCCTTATGTATTCTCCTTAGGGGTTGAGAATTACAGGAGGTGTGGACTCTATTGATTTTGGGAGAGGGAGAGGGAGAGAAGAATTTTAGAAGAGAGGAATTTTTCGTTCTGGGAAAAATCTCATAGACCTTCTGTGAAAAAACTTCTGTGAAGAAGACCAATAAGCAATCGTAAAAACTTCCTATTCCACATGACTGATCATGAGAGAAAATAGGGAGACGGAGTTATAACTCCCTCCTAAATTAATTTAAAAAATTAATTTAATAATAAAAATTTAATATATATATATATATATATATCAACTTATCATATGTTATATATTAAACTATATGTTATATCAAATATAACACGTAACCTATAGTTTTTATATTGTATCAAATACAATATAATCTATAGTTTGAATTCTTTCAATTATTTATGGCATTTAATATAAATGTGAATTTAATCCATACAATTAATATTTGAATCATATCCAAATATGTAACTCCTCTCAAAATAAACTTTATATTATAATATATCAAATATATTACATTAACTATATCACATGTAATTAATTGAAATTAATTATATCATACATAATTAATTCCCTCAGTTAATTTGAACAATTCAAATTAATCCAAAATTAATTTTTAATAATATTTGTTGAGCTACAAAGGGGAACTTATGGATCTATGAAGCTCCAATGATACTTGAATAATTAATTAAACTCCTTTAGTTAAATTATTAAACATCCATTAACTGTCGGCCACTCCACTAAAGACTGACAGCTTCACTATTTGCACTACAGATATATTTTTGTGTCCATTGGATATATCCAGTCAACAGTGTAATGACCCATACAAATTGCTCGCAAGTACACTTGGGCCAAATTTACCGGTTTGTTCCTGTAATTACATCTAACTCCTTAAGTACCACTGATTCCTCTAATGAACAATAATTCATAGTCCAACAATGGCCAAACCTCTCTTGGGCCAAGAGAGAATGTGGTGCAATATTGTTCAAGTCCTTGAATCAGCCTTTAAGGGAACAATTTATCTACTTACCCAGACGCTGGGGAAGAAGTGAATTCTGTCTTGTGTAGCCGTGTTTCCAGCTCTCTAATTAGACGAATCCTAAAAATAGTAGGCTTATTGAGTCGGCGATCTAACCACTCTTACCCATACAAATCAAAGGACCGCCTTCATAGGCAATAGTTCACAACTCATTCAGGATTCAGGTCATGTCACCTATGGTCATCTTGGTAAAATGTAAGTCTCTACTATTAACGACATTATATATTGAAACTAATCATTTCGTGGTCTGGTCTTAAACAAACCCTTTTGTATAGAACATCCCCGCTCACATGTCCCTACATAAATGATCAGGATCAGATCATTTGTTGCACTTTACAACAATTGTAATATCTACAAATCGGGCTGTATTCATAGTGTCACAAGGATAAGGTACCCAACCTTATCCATCAAATGCAGACCATTTAGGTTATCACTTAAACATGATCCACTTGTATGTCTCTACATACATGTTTAAGCTATAGAAGATAACCTCGGATATTAGTTTATTGGTTTTGTGGGTTAATCTACTAAATGTTAAATAAATATCTCAGATTTTATTAAATAAATAAATTGTTTGTTTGCTACATTTACAAACTATAGAACCTATGAGATTTAGGTCATCAACCCCAACAATCTTCCACTTGTCCTAAAGTTAATGGGGTGTACATCATAAAATTCATACTAATATAAAAGTACACAAAACAAGAAATTGGGGCATAAAACACGCCCAGTAGAAAATCTCCCACTTGCCCTAGACTAGATATGGCATGCCTCGTAGACCCATACTCCGCAAGTGACCCTCAAACACCTTAGCCATGAGGGCCTTTGTAAATGGACCAACAACTGTAAAACCCGCACCTTACTTTCCCTTTTTAATTATGTTTATTGTTTGAGTTGAGCAAAGTAATGGGGTTTATTTAAGTTAGATTGGAATTGTGGGTTTGGGGTAAAGGATAAATTTGAAGAAGGAAAAATGTCTAAGTATGGGAAACTTAGCTCTCGGATACTTATTACTCTAGCCTTGCAAAAAGAATTTCTGGCTAAGTATTAGTCGTGAAGAGTGATGGCTGAGCATCAAGTTAGCATAAAGCAGGCATCAAGTAAATGCCACCGAGTGTCGAGTATAAGTGATTGATGAAGGGTCGAGCATCGAGTATAAGTGATTGAGGAAGGGTCAAGCGTCGAGTATGAGCAATCAAGGAAGGGTCGCGCGTAAAGTACGAGCGATCGAGGAAGGAGCGTTCATCGAGCAAGCCATCGAGTACCGAGTGTCCCATCGAGCATTGAGTTCTTCCCATCAAGTATTCAGCAGAGAACCATTGAATTTTCCATCGAGTAATGACCCTTGAGTGACTAAATGTCTTATAAAAAAATATATAAAAGGAGCATGCATTCCAAATGAATTTCATGCTAGGGTTTATGGGTTTTCCAAGCAACTAAAGTCTATACTTATGATTTTAAAGGTTTCATGGCATTTCTTAAGTATGATGTTTTAAGCTATTTAAATAAGTTTTACTAATTCTAGCGCATGTCAAGGTTGAATGCTAAAATATTGCAAAATTA
The DNA here is from genome assembly GCF_027475165.1 of Benincasa hispida. Lineage (NCBI taxonomy): Eukaryota > Viridiplantae > Streptophyta > Magnoliopsida > Cucurbitales > Cucurbitaceae > Benincasa > Benincasa hispida. The sequence continues at coordinate 57,268,955 of NC_143487.1, read as the reverse complement.
CATGTTTATAATTTGTGAAGCATGCGTGTTGAATTGTGATAATGGTCTTATAGTGAAAGCTAGGTAAGTGTTATGCCTAAAGCTTATTGTACTCAAATCTTCTATGAATGTTACGATTCTAACAAACCAGATGTCGAAGGTATATAAGGTATCTGAGGAAGTACCTAAGGTGTTGAGGGTACTTAGTATACTCCACATGCACGTAGGTAATTCAATATGAGAGGCTGAAGTATGGGTCTTCTTGCCACAATCATTATAATGGAACTGAAGTATGGGTCTCATGGTCATGAATGGATGTTGGAAGCTTGAGCTACGAACGCTCACTCTCAACTAAGGTTTGATAATATGTTTGATTATGACGTTATGATTAATTTATGATACTAAGTAAGTTGTTTGAGATTATTTCCAGCATGTTTATATGTTTAAAATAATATGTGTATGAAAGGCTTGAGACGAACTGTTTTTGTATGAGTCACTCACTGAGTAACCTACTCACCATTTTTAAATGTTTTCCTTTTTCCTAGGTTTGTCAGATTCCTCGCCGTTGAACCCACTGCTACTTGCCACTCAAAGCTTTATTAGGAAAGAAGGAGCTTAGGTTAAGCTTGTTTTGAAGTACACATGTTTTGAAAGAAGTTTGGGACTTGTGGATTTTATTTTGGGACCCATGTCTTCGTTCTTGTGTTGTTTGTTGGACATATGTTTGTTGTCGTTTTGGAATTGTATTTAAGTTGTTTTGCTGGTTAAAGTCATAGTTAAGCTTAGTTATTTTACCGCTAAGTCGTATTTGCATATTAAGATTTTAAGCAGGTTTTACTTAAGTTAAGTAGTAAGTGCTGGCAAGTAGATCGGTAACTACTGCCGTCATATTCCCTTTCGGTTTTAGAGGATAAACTGGGAAGGGGTGTGATAAGTTGATCTTCACTATTTTTCACCCTAAGCATGAATTCTCCCTCGATTTCCTCTAAAATTTCACTTTTTCCCTTGGATCTATTGCCTATTTTGTGGGTTTTTTCGTCCGTTTGAGTTCTTGCTATTTTGTCCAACTTTTTCTAATTTCTCCTCTTCAAGGGTAAGATTTTTGGGCATTCTTTGTGATTACTGCATATATCTAGTTTATGATTGGAAAAATTCCGATTGTGCATGTTTTCTTGCTTGATTCTAATTTAAGGGGTTTTGAAGATTTGGAATGTTAATGTTGAATATGTATATGAAATTTTTAGGTTTTTCTGCATGTAGGTAAAATTTGGTGTAGTTGTTGAAAGTTAGGGGTGTTTGTGAGTTAGAGTAGAGAAGAGGAGTTGTGAAAGTGTCTAGGTTCCCAAATTTTGTGTGACTATAATTTTTGGAAATCTTGATTATGGATGCTAAAAGAGTAAGGATAAGTGAGGCTAGATCCAGTGGGCAAAACCCCGAGCCAGTTTTCAATTACCTCGGGTTTAGTTCCTAGAAGGCCCTAGATAGATACAACTATGTCGTTTCTTCTAGGAGACTAGTCCCTAAGAGAGCTCTAACCATAGAGGCTAATTACTATCCACACATCTCTGATGAGATTCAAGACCGTGGGTGGGAGTCTTTGACCAAGCGTCCTGACGAGGCGGTTGTCCATCTAGTTAGGGACTTTTATGCTAACATTGACGAGAGTAGGGACTTCTCGTTGGTAAGAGGTATTAGGGTTCCCTTTTCATCGGCCCGCATCAACAAAGTCTACGATTTACGTGACTTCAATGATGAGTATTATTGTTTTTCTCCCGTCAATTTCTAGAGGAGGAGGTGATTCAGACCTTGTGCGGTCCAAGAGTTCGGTGGGCCAGGTCCAGGGGAGTGGCAGTGAGATTCAGGAGCATGGATATGTCAGTCTCTGGTCAGATCTGGCATGCATTTGTGTGTTCTAGATTGATGCTAGTGCTGCGCTTCACGGACATCACGAAGGACCGGGCTAAGCTCCTTTACTGTCTTGTCCAAGGGATGTCCATTAACGTCAATCCGTCGTTGTGGGTGGTGTTCCACCACCGGTAGTCTAGGACACCTGAGCCTGATTACTGAGTTGTGTCGGAGGTTCGGGGTGGAGATCCCTTGAGACGAGGAAAAGACGAGGCATCGTGCTCCCATCTATAGATCCTTGGTTGTAGCCTTCCGCAGGAGAAGAGTGGACCAACCTGATGAGGACGATGACGAGGATGACGAAGAGGATGAGCAGGTTCCTGCGGCTAAGGAGATTCCCTGTACTGGTCCCCGAGATCAGTTTGATGTTCCTGTGGCAGGGGAATCTTACACGGAGCAGGCGTTGAGGATGTCTATTGAGGCGTTTAAGGTGGCGATCGAGTCACTGAGAGTGAGTCAGGAGACCGCTCGTCGAGCTAGGCGTATAGAGAGAACGGTGAACTTCATCACTAAGAAGAACCGTCTCTACTATGCCAACATCGGTTTCTAGAGTGGTCATCAGAGGGATCCAGACTCTCCAGATTTCGACTGAGGCTTGTTTTCTTTCTTCCTTCCTACTCTATTTTTTTATGCCCTTAGTTATATCTTTTCTTTTCTTTTTCTTTTTTGTCATTTTTCTTTCTTTTTAGTTTTGCTAACTACTTTGTTTTGTTTTGTAGGTTCTCTTTTGTAGTTTTGCTTTTGTTTTTTTTTTTTTTTTTTTTTTTTTTGTGTAGGCCTCTCTAGAGCCTAATCTATATTGAGCGAGGAAGAGATGGCCAACCACCACCATCCCATGTGCGACATTGTACCAGGGGAGATTTCCTGTTCCCTTGTTGTTTTATCTTTTTGAGCTTTATGTGAGATACATTGAGGACAATATATATTTTTAAGTTGGGGGAATGTGGTGGTTGTTGGGGTATTTGAGTGCTGTGCTCGGACTATGCTGTGTGCTATGATGTCCAGCTTGCTAGTTGTGCTCGGAATATGTTGTGTGCTTTGATGCGTTGCTTGCTGGTTTGCTCTATTGTTATCATGAAAGTTTATGATGCACTCTTCCTGTAATGAAATTTGCATGAAAGAACGTTAAGTATCCATGATCATGATTTTTAGTCCATTTATCTCTTTTGCATCTTTAAGTCATTGTCTTGCGAAATTAAAGTCTTGCATGCTTAAAACAAGTTAATAATTTCTTGACCAAACTATGGTAACTAAATATTATAGGAATAAGAGTTATTCTGGTGTAATATTTTGTTGAGAATGTATCAATCTAGTGAAAGAATAACTGAGTGCCCCATGGTGGCTTTTATTCTAACTCATTAGAGTATCATAGCAATAGAGATTTTGAATTAATATGAATGGAATTCACATTAAATCTATTGGGTTCATCTTTTAATTTCTATGCTAAATTAGAATGGACAATAGATTACATATAGTCAATTAACATGTTGTATACTTCAAAGTTATGTCACTACATTTTGAGGTTTTAATTTTTATTTATTGACACAAGTCAAAGAGTTTGATAAATATGTTACTTTGAAAAATGTCTTCAACACATAATGGCTGTGTAATTTTGTCTTTTATTTTGGAAATGATCTAAAAAAGGATTTGTTGCCGATTCATGAACTATTCATGAATAATTCTTTGCAACAATAACTTGCTTTTATTGTCTAGATAACATGTGATGTGTCTGGACTATAAGATAAAGTCATGATGAAACATATTGTATGTTGGAGTCATGGGATGCTATATGTCCTCAAAAGTTAAGTATTTTTGGAGTCCAAGAAAATCATGATGATTAGAGCTAATGAGGGAAATGTTTCCAAATTAGTTTGGAATGTCACTTGATGAGGAATTTTAGAAATACCTTATATGAAAAAAAAAAAAAAAACGTAAATTTGATTTACTAAGTTCTTGGTGGAGAATATAGATTCACATCTTGATAGTTGAATAATGATTCACTATTAGAATTTTTCTTCATTACAATTAGATTGTAAATCTTGTCAAATACTTAATTAAGTAGAATAGTTCTACTAGTTGACAACAGGAAGCTCATCTCAGTGAAGTAGTGGAAGGTATTAAAATGTTGTTTATTTATGTTGAATATGGTGCTTTTATCACCATAAGAGAAATTCAATTTCTTCAAACTTTATTATTAAATATTTCATGGAGTATGAATAATTTTAGTAATAAGGCATGTTTTAAAAGTTATTTTGAAAATATGTTCAGGTTTGAATAAATACATTTTTCTGTGTAAAGGTTAACACATCTTCATACTAAACTGAGAGTGTAAGGATTAATGAATCTAGAAAGAAAGAAAGATTCTATTCTCCTAAAGGGATACATGGATTTAGCTTTTAAATGACAGTTACAAGTAATTCTCTAAGATTTAGAGTTAAATTATTATGGGAAATTGCATTGTATGAAAAATATATTTTAGGAAACCAAACCCATGACTTCAACTTTTTTGTAACTGCAGGTGTGGCAATCACGTAGTAATCACATAGCAATCACGTAGAAAACAGATAGCAATCACGTAACAATCACATAGAAATCAGATAACAATCAAACGTTCAGGCGGATGTTTTTTGACATGTTTGCAAAAAAACAAAACCTAGGGACACACGCCCAATTTTCATTTTTTTTATTAAAGTTGCAATTGCTCCAATTATTATTACCTGTCAAAAGCCTTCCTTCTCATGCATGTGTGTCATTAAAACTTTATTAGATAAGTCTACTTGGCCAATATTGGACTTTCTTTGACCTAGGTGGTCTTGTGATTGAAAGCATAAGTCCGACTTCATAAATAAGTCATTAATATGATTGATGAGTATTTATGAATAAATGTATCTTAATCTAATGCAATTTAAGTATCTTTTTCTTGAAATGTTTAAAAAAACTTAGACTAAAGTTTAAGTCATTTGGGCAATCGTATTGTGACATTATGATCTGATCATAATGATTAGTACAAGCTTTTTTTTGTTGTACTCATCCTAAGTGATAGAGATGATATGAGATCTCAATTTCAAATATTAGGTATAATTTGGATGAAATTGCGTTGCAATAGGAGAAATATGACCTTGTTGAACTTTGTACATTTTAAATACTTTGTTAAACAAAGTCCTAATCTTTTATAATCACACTGATGCTTGACTCCACTAAGAAAATGTAATAGAGACTGCATTGTTTGAATGTTATTTCCTTCAAAATGTTTACGAAACATTGTTGGATTATGGAAGTGATGTAAAACTAGTTTATGAAATTTAAGTTTTTGGGCAAGTCGAATAACACTTGTGTCAAAACAAAGCCTTGGTGAAATAAATCTTCAAAGTATGCCTAGTTGTAGGTAGTCCATGAGGAGTTTATAAATGACCTTTTCAACATTCCAAAGTAAAATGATGTATTTGTGTAACAAATACTGATTCATTTGGAAAGTTAAAGATTACAAACATGTAAAAGGATTGAGTTGTATTGATGAATTAGTTTCAAGTAAAACCAAATGATAGTTAATAAGTGTTATTAACCCTTTATTTTCATTTGCACATCAATTTCTAATTTTCAAACAAATAAGTCTTCATCGTAGTGGGAGAGTTATGAGACAACTCGACCTTGCAAAAGCTTACTTGAAGTCTTCATTGTCATATAAGATGACAAGACGAGAACTTATAAACCTTTCAATAGTGGGAGAACTATGCAACGACTCTACCTTAGTGTTGACTTATTGAAAGTCAAAGCTATCATGTTGAATGACAAGAGGTAAAAGGAGTTGACAAAGAAAAATTTTGTTAAAGTCATAAATTTGAGATAAAGTAGTGTACTTGATCTCAGTCAGTTTTTTTTTGTAGATTATCGTTGATGAGGGCAACCTCAAACGATATGATTGGATTTACAAAAGGGAGACTTGAAAGTGTGGTACTTGGAGATAGAGATCTCCAAAATAAGACTCTCGGTGTAAGGTAAAAACCATAGCCAAAACTCTTGGGTGAAAATGGACCGTGACTCAATTTTCTAACTAGTTCCTATAACAAAGTCTTTATGCATTTTTTGATTCATTGTTGCATATGAAATGTGTAAGAATGAATAACCTCTTTTATGAAAAGGAGTTCAATGCATCTATACTATTTTAAGAAAATTTTCACAGACTGAATTGCAAAATGTTTATAAATATTGTGATATTCATTTGAGAAATGAATTTCACAATTGGTATCTTTGAAAATAAGGGTTTGATATCATATCATAACCCGTGACTTTGAATGATGACGATGTTCTTGTATAGACAAGAAAGTGGAAAGTGGATATTTATCTATTTTATATTGATGTTTGCTCATTATAAACTATAGGTTATGTGAGAGTTATTTAATTTAAATATGATTTAAATGAAATTATTAAATAAATTAAATTGAACCAATTATAAATTATTTTAATTAATTTTTTTTTTGTTTTATTAAATAAAATAACTCCCACATAGGGGAGTTATCTGAAACGTAGGATAGCTCCGACGTTTCCTCTCTCTCCTTTAGTGGAAATATCTGCAAAAGAATGAATAACTTAGGATTTTCCTTGAAGAACGATTTTTTGTAGAAATGTTTGTAAAAGAAAAAATTCTCTCATTCTTTGCCCAATTTAGAAATTGGTTCCCACAAACCAATATCAAAATTCTTAAAGAATAGGGAGATTCCCGAATTGGTGGTGTTCGTAATTTCAATCCCAAGGGGAATTGACATTCTTCAATTCGAATCTTCAACAAAAGTAAGTATTCTTTCTTTTCTCTGTAGGATTGAATTCCTATTTTTCAAAGCATGCCCTAAAATTTTTAGGGTAGACTCAATTTTTAAGTCTATGTGATATTCTATTTTTTTCCGGTGTATTGGTATTTCAAATTTCTTAATAAAATTTCTAGTTAGGTCTTGATTTTTCCACTGTGTTAGGTCTTTTGTCCGTACAGAAAGTATCAAAATGAAACACATCAAGCTACATAAATCAAAATAATAATTTAATTTAGAACAAAGCTTTACATTCTTGTCTTATAATAAACATTTTATTTCTTGTATTTTTTGATACATCCAACTGAAATATACGTAATTATCTCATGATAAATTAGTAGGTAATCGAGAAAGTCCAGTAAAATATGAAGCAAACCCTCTTGAAATGTTTTGGTGGTGACTCATGTGAGGCAGTGTGTTTTGGAATGCGTCGGTTCCATGTTTATTGATTGATCAGAAACTGCTCTAAGAAAGACATAAGTGAATAGTATTCTTTAAACCAGTAACTAATTGAGAAACTCCACCAAGACGATATTCCAACCCTTCCTTTTCAGCTACTTTGTAAAAACCCAGGCTTAGTTAGGTAAAGGAGATGACATGTTTTACATATACACTGTATTTGCATAGAAATACCATGTACTTCCTTTTGATTTATATAACTGTGTCTATCATTTCTAGGAACGTATTTGATTTCAAATCTTGGGTATGGGGTGTTACAACTAATTAATAGTGTTGCAATGCTGTCAACATTGGTCTCTAGCTTCTTGCAACGTCGATTATGTATAAATGAACCCGTCAAATTACAATATAGTTTAAAATAATCCAAAAACAAACATGACCATTTAGAGATTGAATAATTAATTCTTTTAACCTATCATAGTGAGTGTTCCAATTTAATTTAGAAAATTGAACGTGATGAATTTAAACTACTCCTAAAAATAAGAAAACAAATGAGGTGATCCAAGAAGGGGGAATTCAATACAAGAGACTAAGGTATTTTAGGATATCAAACTGATGGTCAGCCTTACCAGTTTCATTAAATGTTCTATAAAATTTTATTGCTTTCAAATCACATGAATCTAGAAACTAAAATTTGGGTTGCCCCCTTTGAGAAGCTTTTCTCATATAGCGTAGTCAATTACAAATTTCTTGCCATCAATCAATGAAACATGATATTACACAAAATCATGGTTAATTCCTACTATTCTCCTACATTTTGTTCAAAATTATTTCTAATTGAACCATTATTCTATCAAATAAGAAATTCAATCTCAAGCAATTAATAGGCAGCGGTGTTGCGTGGTTTTTTTTTTTTTTTTTTTTTTTAATCTTATATTTCTTCTATTTATAACCCCAAAAAGAAGACTTCTCCTCCATACCTTCTTCTTTAATCCTCCAATTTCGAAAACACCAACATAACCAATCTTCTCAAAATTAACTAAGATCGTAGAAAAACATAAGTTTTTCAAAATATGAATTTGAGACTTAATTAAAAATCTCCAAGCCTACAAATTTCAATCTAAATATTTTAAATTAATTCACTTTTACATCCAATATACCAAAATCATACTTCAATAACAACTCAAATAACCCAATAACTAGCTCTAAACTTAGTTAACAACCTACAATCTAAGATGTTAGAAATTGTGAGTTGGCAATATTTTTTAAGTCGGGTAGTTATCTCTTGGGTTGTCACTGTATTCTTTATATAAGATATAGGTTTGTTTATGAAAATATTGATCCTGCAAAATATTTTTTTTCTTATGTGAATAATTCCGTCGATAGTATTTTTGTAGATCATTCCCTCCGTGTGATTTTTTTTTGGAATCTAGGATTCCTTTTTTACGTATCCACTACGCATATTTAAGGATCTTTGTCTTGTGTTTTGAGTTGATCGTTTGCACGAAGAATATCGAGTGCCATTGTCTTGTGAAGTATTTTGTTACAAGTGTTGTGTCGATTTTTGAAGAGGGAGAAGGTCGAGTTGCTGTAAGGTTGGAGGCTTACTCCAAGCCGTATTATTTTTTAACAGTAAACTTATTGAGAATGAATTCTCAAGCATAGGGAGAGTTTGAGCTACATAAGTGAAGGGAACTTCATTTGAGAGGGGAAACTAAAGTTCAAGTGAGAGGGAATCTCGCGACTTAAAGGGGAGCTTAAGTTTGAGTCTCAATCTTAGGGGGAGCCTAAGAAGGTTTTCACTGATATTAATACTTAAGGGGAGCCTAAGTCACCGAGAGTTCAAATCTCTCATCTAGGAAAAGCCTAGGTAAAAGATTGAGTGATTAAGCTTTACAGAGATCACGTAATCATGCTTTAGTTACAGATAAGTACTACGTTGTAATTCCTCATCATTTATATTAGTGAAGTTATCGTTTCTAAATACACTATCCTCCAGCATAGGTGTTGTTCAACGAACTGGGTTACCAATTTTTGGTGTTATTTTTATTAGTTTATTTTTGTTTTAATGTTATGTGGAATGGTATAATATTGTTGGTAACAACATCTAAATAGGCATTACCTTCGTAATTTTACAGAATTACTGTAAAGCATTTCAAAATGCAGGATATTACAATGATATAGCACTTAGTTATTCAAAGCCTTAGGGGGGGAGGGGAAAGAAGCTAAATGATTATGAAATAGAGGTTAAAACTGTAGAACATAGATTTTATTGTAGATTAAGTTGAATACAAGAAGCATATTGATGAGGTAAATATAACATAAATTAAAGGACATCGTCAACCAATGGTTGGGACAACAATGACCTTGCCACTTTCATCGACCTTAACAAAAACACGATTGCAACAGAAATCTTCAATTCTAACCATGCCACGTCTTAAAAATACAACACTCACAGAAGGGTTTTCCTTTTCAATTTTTCTCATAGCATACTCTCCCTTCTTACCTACTAGTTCAGGCCATCTATACTTCCCTCCTGCATATACAAAACTCTAACATTAATAACAAACAAATTAATCAAAATTATTCCACCTAATCATTTCCTTTTCGTTTCTCTTTTTTTTTTCCTCTCAAAATTATGTCTATTTCCTTTCAATTTATGATGTTGGATGGTTTGCATCTTTCCCAAATATAAGAGTCGATTTTTAGTCATATTCTGAAGATAAAAGAAAGTTTTTTTGGATAGAGAATTTGAAAAAAAACAAAAGATTCAATGAAAACAAACTCTAGTTGATAACGATTCAGAAATTGAGTTTTAATTTAAACGATTGTTTCAAATATGTTTGGTACTATATATTTATAAATCATAAAAGTAGTTCTAGTTATCCACTAATATTTAGTTGATAATAAACTATTATTAACTTATTTATGAATATGATTTATGTTGAAAAAGATTATATAATTATTATTTTTTAACATTGTATAATTTATATACATTACATAATACATATTATATTTATTGAAAAATGAATTGAGCTTATAACATGATATATTATATTTTTTTATTTTTATTTAAATATGTAATTGAACTGTTTGAACACAAAGACCTTTTGGACCACCTGTGCTGGTACTATCTAAAAATCATTGATTAACTACCAAATTTTAGTTAATGTGTGAAGATAAACTTAATATTATATCATAAAACAAGAAAAGTAGAGGTCGAACCAATATTTAGGCTTAAATTTCGAAAAATAAAAACAAAAAAAATGAAGGCCTCATTTAGTAATCATTTTGTTTTTTTGTTTATGTCTTTCAAAATAAAGCCTAAGGATACTATTTCTACTTCCAAATTTCTTTCTTTGTTATCTAATTTTTATGAATGGAATAAAAAACCATGTCAAATTTTGAGCTAAAAAAAAGTAATCTTTCAAAAAGTTATTTTTACTTTTGGATTTTGACTAAGAATCCAACCATCGTATTTAAAAAAAATGCAAATCGTTGTAAGAAACGTAGATGAAATAGATTTAAATTAAAAACCAAATAATTATCGAATATGATCTAAATAATTAAGAAATGTGGCATGAATGGATAGAATTAGAAAAGAGATAAAACCCTGACCCAAATCGCAACATTTAGGATCCATGCAACCACCACTTTGACAAGGTGGATATCCAGGCCAAGAAGCACTACCTGCCATTTGAACTTTGATATTATATGTTGAAATCAACTTCTTGCATCATCTTATAAATACACATAACCTAAAGTATTGGCATTCGATTCAAAAATGTATATCCCTATGCAATTTATTATTTCTCTTGTTTAGGCATTATGCGTTCTGTTTAGGTACATGCATATGATAATATATATCTACCATGTTTAATAGAAAACATTCAAAAGTCCCCACATTTATTTCTCAAATTGGATAGTGATTTACCTAAATTAAAAGGTATATAATTGCTAAAGTATATTTATTAGTAACCAAACATAATCATTATCAAATGAAAGCACAGAGCAATTTCACAAAATGCATATACTATATTCTTGATACATTTGAATGATTTATTACCATTTAAACAGAAAATGGAAATAAATAATACTAAAATAGAAAAGTAACTATATACATATATCGAAGGCATGGACGGATCTATGAAGAGACCAAGAACTTGTGTCGTTTTACGTATATATTGTTTTTTATTTTTTAAATATTTAAACTTCCAATTTTAACTCCTATAAATCCCTTTAAAATGTCTAATATATATACATTCAATTTAGTATCTAAAAATCTCATAAAATATTAAAAATGTTTAATGATTAATTGTTGTATTAGACAAAAAAAAATTTATGTTTCTAATTGAATCTAAAAATTTCAATTTTGTAGCTAACAGTTACTTTATCGTTTTGAAAAATATGTCTAGTACTACATATTAGACATACAAATTGAGATGTTAGTGATCTAGTTAATATTTTTTAAAGTTCAAGAGCTATATATGATAAAAATCTAGACGCTAATAGGCTAAAAACTATTCGTATGTCGGTTAATTATACTATAGTATTATATGATTTGAATATTATATCGATAGCATCTAAAATTATATTTATATGAACTAAATGTGCCCCTACATAAAATCCTGGATCTACCACTAATTCAAGGATCGAATTCCATGAACGTGTTTGATATCTTTGCTTCGATTTTTGTTTAGATGAAAATGCAGAAAAATATAAAACTAAATTACAGACATCAATATCATGCTATGAATTCAGTAGGTTATTCTGGGAGGTAGTAGTTTTTTTCTTTTTTAAATATTTAAACTTTAATTCTAACTCTAGTAAATCCCTTAAAATATCTAATAGATATATAACATTCAATTTAGTATCTAAAAATCTCATAAAATATTAAAAAAATTTAACAATTAACCGTTGTATTAGACAAAAAAATATATTTGTTTCTAATTTATAATGACCCGACCTTTCGAGTACTCTGACAAGAGCCGTTACAACTAAATACACATTTAAAACCTAGATATTTTGACCATAAAAATTCATTAAAACAATAAGGATATTTTTTCCAAAATAAACTAGAAAACAAATAAATAATAAATAAATAAAACTTTTATTTGAGGTCCATAAAATCATATTCATAAAGAAAACATTCAAAACATTAAAATTTATTGTCTCACATTAAATTCTAGTTTCAAAACATCCAAATGACAAAAATATAGATTGAGTTGAAGCGATTTCTCTTGTCCCTATATGGCTCTATTATAGGTCTCGTCTGTCACTCGCCAACCTGTTCCTGTCATTCCCTAAAAAACATAAAGGAAGAAAGGATGAGTATAACAATACACAGTAAGTGACCTGCTACTGGGTCCTCTAGGTTACCTGTTAGCTAGTTTATCTAGGCATCGGTGTACACCCATCATATCAATCGTAGTGATCTCAAAGGAGCACACATCGGTCATAATGTGTAACACGAAGGCATAAGACTATTTATAACCTTTTCACTTCCAAGTGAAACATAATCTCTGTACCTCAAACATATGACTATTTATAACCTTTTCATAGTCTACAATTTAATTCCAAACTTCGTGTTTTAGTAGGCAATCCCCATAAGTTGTCATCGCTTTTAAACGCCATGAGTTTTTCTCTTGATCAAGTCTACCAAATAGGATCTCTCCCTCATAAAAAAACTATAGATTTAATCTAGGTACCCTACAAATATTTTCTCAATTCAAATAAATAACACCTTGCTTTTTTCCCTTTTAAGTCTAAACTCATGTCCAACAATTTTGGCTTCCTTTAATGACATCAACTTACCTAGATATTCTAAAAGAATTCCTCATATCATCACACATACTTCAGCTAGAAACTTTTCTCCATTTTCAAGCATGTACTTGAAGAACCAAAACACAGTACTTTATCCAATCCTCCTACCTTCAGTATCACAAAAATGATCCTGACTTATGAATCATTTCAAAATTTCTCTTGAAATATTCGATTTTAATGTCTAGTAACCTTTAATAACAATAGTATCTTCTTCTTCGTTTTCTTATCAATGAAGAAACTTTAGTCCCGTACCTACATACGTGATTTGTCATGATAAAGTTTCTTGTAGTCCATCAATCTCATTCTCCATGGTAAAGTACAATAATTCTGTGAAGTCTCACCTAGGCAACTTATTTACTAATTTTTTTATTTTTATTTTCCATCACCAATGTCTCAAATCTATACATAGTTTAATTCTTCAATAAATTTGAACTGAAATATATGCTTATTTTCAATAAAGTCCTTCAATGAGCTAAAGGCCCTCCTTAAATCTTGTTTTATTTTCACAATGCCATAACTGAGCAATCATCTCATACTGTCTTCTTTCAAGTCATCATACAATATCCAATCATCTTATACATAAAGCTAAATAAATAAGTTTACATAAAACTTTCATAACACCTTTGCTTTTCTAAAAAGACTTATCTGGTGATGAAAGATAATCCATTGATGGGTCATCTGGATATTTTGGACTTACAAGGTAAGTCAATCTATAGAACCTAAAACTTAGTCTCTAATACCGATTGTAACGATCCAACTTTCTAACATATTCTATTAGGACATTACTACATGCATGCATAAGCTTAAAAATAAATCTCTTGCAACTTAAAGCAAAAAGATACAAACCTTTTTATTTAATGTAAAGAATTTTGACAACTTATAAGTTTAAATAACATAGAACCTTGGTTTGGGGTAACCTTAAACATGAATTTTAAAATAAAATAAAGTAAAACGAATACATATATCAAAACATTCATTGGCTAAAACTTGGAACATGAAAGACGTGGGAAAACATATGCGGACGCGTCAGTCTAGTCATACATCCCATAGGCACGGTCATAGATTCTTTCTGTCATGCATTATTCTGTCCTTGCCCTTACTTAAAAAACATAACATAAGAAAGGATGAATATAAAATACTCAGTAAGTGACCCATTACTAGGCTCACTAGGTGAACTTGTTAGCCTTCCTATCGAGTCATAGGTATACATCATGTATCATAGGCATAAGCATTAGGGGTAGACCTAGAGGCACACTTTCATAGGTAGTGATCCCAGAGGGTCACAATCATAAGCATAATGGCGATCTCGTAGGGATGCCGAAACATGAACATAAGAAGTGAACTTGAAGGTTTACAAACATGAGACGTACACAACCCGATAAAAGTGCTAATAGTCACCATCAGTCTAACATGCAACTTACCACATTCAAATTTCGTATCAAACCATAAACATGTTATCATAATCTTAGTAACATGACTCATAAGTTTCCAAAACACCCTGAATAGTTCATCAATTAGCAAATCATAGCAAATCATTCCATCAGAATAATATCATGTTTTCACGTGTATACACAATCTTAATATCAACTTGGTTAGGACGCCTTGTTCGTGGGCCAAAAACTAGTAAACCACGTACCTTGGAATTAGATACCAAAGAACAACGAATGAAAATTCTCCGTAGCTTAGGTAAACTTTGAATCAATGTATCTTTCCCAAAATACAATTATTTAGATTTCAACCTTTGGGACCCAATTCCAATTCATACAAAATTTATTCCAATAGAACTTCAAATACTAACCCTCATGTGAGAGTCCAACAACCACCTCCAAAATTTACGTCCAAAAGTGGAGTATCAAATTCAACACTTAACTCTTACGCAAAGCCCAACTTGAATCACACCCTATACCACTGTCCAATCTCAATAAATTAACCAACTCTAAGCACAAATAAAAATTTATAGGCCAGGACTTGAAACACATCCAAAAAGTGCATTTTATGGGCTTAGAATTTAGTTAGTTTTATGCTTAATTTGAGATCTTTGATACTTTTATTTTTTGATCGTAGGAAATCGAGCAATTGGTTGAGAACAAGCAATTTTGGAAGACTAATGAACAAAAAACCCCCCCAAGAAGGTCAAAGTTTTGACCTAGGGCATTGATCAATGGAGAAAAAGGAAAAAAATTTGAAAATTGGAGGCAAGGCAGCGTTGAACAAGTATTGCAATACTGCCCTGTGATGTTGTAAGGCGAGCTCATGGAAACAGGGCAGCGTCACAATGCAGCAGCATTGCAACGCTACTATTAGTAATGCGAAAATGACCATCAGCATTGCAATGCTACATTGGAGCGTTGCAATGCTGCAATTGTTGTCTATATAAGTAGCTTTTGGCCGATTTGATTCAAATAGGAACTTTTAGGGCTATTTTGAGGGCGTAAAGCAATATTTCGGTGAGGCCTCCCTAGGAAGTGTAATTCTGGACCGAGGTAGCATCTCGGAACTTTAAAGGATCAAAGATTTGAAGAGTTCATTGGGTTGCAATTCTGGATTAGAGGACGAGAGTCAAGAATACGACTTGCAATTTCTTCCCTCTTTTATTTTCTGTCCTTTGTATTTGGCAACCTCATGACTGGGTGACTGATTTATGTTTCTAGGGCGTTGATTTAGTTTTATGGATTGTGAAAACTGAATTAGTTGCTTCTTGGATTGAATTATGCATCATTATTTTTGCATGTTTGTTCTTAATGCTTTTGATTAACTGATCACTAATTGAATGTTCTTTACTTAATGTCTGTCTTGAGAGAGAAGGTGTTGAGTTGGATCTAGCATGTTAAATTGTTCATCGAGTATGCATGAGAGTGCTAGGAGATTAATAAAGATTGTTGATGGAGGAACTCAACGTTGTGGCTAGTCAAGCGATAGAAGAGATTCAGATTGATGGTTAGTCATTAGAAAGGGTTGAGCTCAAGAGAGGATACCTGGATAAAAGACTCCAAGATCTATAATCTGCATGAATCAATCTAAGGTCAAAATAATTAATTTGGTTAATCCGTTTAACAAAATCATACCCTAGAACGTGTCTATGTCTAGTTTCACTACTGTTTTATCTTTTCTTGCTTTTTAAGATTAGATTAGTTAGGTTCTCATCACAGTCTAGTCCCTAAATAAAATTAGAAAAATCTCTGAAAAGAGTCAAACCAATTGCTCAGAGGATGATACTCGGTCTCTTGATCGTTTTACTCTATTATAATTTAACATGTGCGCTTGCGCTACCATCAAGTTTTTGACGCTGCTGCCAGGGAATTGTGTTTTAAGTTCTTTTAATATATAAGAGATTTGACTAAGTTTTATTTTTATTTATTTTTTATTGAGTTTTCTCTTGTGTGATTGCTTGTGATGATTGCTTTATCATGTCTTATCATAATTTTGGATACCTTTATGGGTTTTACCAACCTAATCTAGGCCCAATACCACCACCACCACCACTAATTTCTTTCAACTCATATCCATATCCCATCATTTACCCATCCCATGACCATAGAAGTTTTTATGTTTATCCACTCCCAGTAGAGAAGAACCCTTCTTTAGAGGACCTGTTAAAAGAGTCTATCTTAGAGTCCCAACTATGAGGTTTTGTATGGAAGAGAAGAGGGGGTTGGATAGGATAGAAACCCAGTTGGTAGAGAATGAGGTAGCTCTGAAACGTTTAATAGATCAACTTAGTCAGATGGTTAATGCATTTAGAGCCTTGTATGAGAAGAATATTTCCAATACCACTGAGGTAGGGAGGTTTGATGAAAATAAAAGTAGAAAAAGGGAAAAACACAAGATTAATTTACGTGGAAAATCCTAGGCCAGGGAGAAAAAACCACGATCAAATCTTATTATTAAGTTACATTGAAATACAGAAAGACTGCTCAAATAAATAGACAGACAGGAAGCCCTAGGCCCATAAGTAAATTACAAACCCCTAGGGCAAACCAACCCTTTTTTCAACACTCCCCCTCAAGTTGGGGCGTAAATATCGATCAGATCCAACTTGCTAACACAGTAATCAAAACTCGGTCTTAACAATCCCTTTGTAAGGACATCTACAATCTGCTGATTTGAAGGGATGTAGGGAATACATATGCTCCCATTGTCCAGTATTTCTTTAATGAAATGTCTGTTAATCTCGACATGTTTGGTTCTATCGTGCTGGACCAGATTTTTAGCAATACTTATTGCTGCTTTATTGTCGCAAAACAACTTCATTGGAAGCTCACTGTCTTGTCGAAGATCTGTTAATACTTTCTTCAACCAGATCTCTTCACATATCCCTAAACATATGACCCTATACTCGACTTCTACACTACTCCTGGCAACCACTCCCTTTTTCTTACTTCTCCAAGTGACCAGATTGCCCCAGACAAACGTACAATATCCAGACATAGATTTTCTATCAACAGTAGATCCAGCCCAGTCTGAATCTGTATATGCTTCTATACCACGTTTACTAGACTTCCTGAACAGAAGACCTTTACCAGGAGTGCCCTTTAAATATCGTAAGATGCGTTCAACGACTGTCATATGTTCTTCATAGGGAGATTGCATGAGCTGACTAACAACACTCACGGCATATGATATATTAGGTCTCGTGTGAGATAAATATATCAACTTCCCGACTAATCGCTGATATCTTTCTTTGTTAACAGGGGCTCCATTATTAACATTACTCAATTTGACATTATACTTTGCAGGGGTGTCTACAGGTTTACACTTAGTCATTCCTGTTTCTTTGAGAAGATCTAGAGTATACTTTTGTTGTGAGACAGATATACCCTATTTTGATCGAGCCAACTCCATCCCAAGAAAGTATCGCAATTTTTCCAGATCTTTAATTTCAAATTCTTCAGCCATCTTTGTTTTAAGTCTCATAATTTCATCAGTATCATCACCAGTCAGAACAATGTCATCTATATACACAATAAGTACTGAAGTCTTTCCTGAACTCGACCTTTTTGTAAACAACGTGTGGTCTAAGTGCCCCTGATCATACCCCTGAGTTTTAACAAACGTGGTGAATCTGTCAAACCAGGCTCTTGGCGACTGTTTCAACCCATACAGAGACTTCTTCAATCTACAAACCCGATGGTTAAATTGGTGTTCGAAGTCAGGCGAAGGACTCATATAGACTTCTTCTTCGAGTTCTTCATTAAGAAATGCATTCTTCACATCCAACTGGTGCAAAAGCCAATCTTTATTAACAGCAACATATAATAGTACCTGGATCGTATTGAGTTTGGCTACAGAAGAGAATGTCTCAGAGTAATCAATACCAAAGGTCTGGGTAAAGCCTTTGGCTACCAGTCTCGCCTTATATCTGTCAATCAAGCCATCGGATTTGTACTTGACAGTAAATACCCATTTACATCCAACCGTCTTGTGCCCCTCAGGAAGAGTAACCTGTTCCCATGTTCCATTTTTCTCTAGGGCTTTTATTTCTTCCACAACTGCAGCCCTCCACTCAGAAGTTTCCATGGCAACTTGTATATTACTTGGAATCATTACTGTATCTAGACTGGTAGTAAGAGCCTTGAACTCAGGAGATAGGTTACTCTATGTCATATAATTATGCATAGGAAACTTTGTACATGACCTAGTCCCTTTTCTCAAGGCAATTGGAAGATCAAGAGATGCATCACAGTTTTCCTCTTCTCCACGTTCCTTATTGCAGCTAGCCGTCTGATCTATGGATCTTTTGTCAGAAGGACTTCCCACACAATCACCTTCCCTTCCACTATTCTCGTTTGCTAGAGTTATTTCTTCAGTGTTATCTTTTCCATCAGTTTCTCCATCCTCCTCAGTTCCCTCTATTTTCTCATTATCTGCATCAATCTCTATATCTCTGTCCATTCTACAATTATTAGTCTCAACACAATCATCAATATCACAAACAGGGATATTCATACCTGGAACTGAGACCGAGTCAGACTCATGAACTGAGACCGACAGACGGCACATCCAAGGTACTTGATTAGTGGGAAGAACAGGACTAGAAATAACAGGGCTAGGATGTTCAGGTATAGCCGACATCTCTAAGGGAATGGAGTACGTGGACCAGTTAGCCTCTTCACTAGGACGCTCCCCCTGAAGAGGACTAACGGGGAAAAACGGTTGATCCTCAAGAAAAGTGACGTCCATAGACATAAAGTACTTCCGAGACGAGGGATGATAACACTTGTACCCACGTTGATGGAAAGGTACCCAACAAAGACACATTTCTGGGCACGAGGAGTGAATTTCATACGATTGGGACCATGGGTATGGACAAAGACAACACTCCAAACACCCGCAGAGGTACGTCAGGAATTAACCGGGTGTTGGGATACAATTGTTTCAAACATTCAAGAGGAGTATGGAAAGACAACACATAGGAAGGCATGCAGTTGATAAGGTGGGCTGCAGTGAGGATAGCATCGCCCCATAAATAGGAAGGAAGAGAGGTAGATATCATAAAGGAATGGGCGACATCTACCAGATGTCTATTTTTCCTCTCGGCAACTCCGTTTTGCTGGGGAGTATAGGCACACGAGCTTTGATGGATAATTCCTTTAGATACCAGGAAGTCCCGGAATGAGTTATTTAGATAATTCACGCCCATTGTCACTCCGTAAAATGGCAATTTTTGTGTTGAACTGGGTTTCTACGATTGCATAAAATTGTTGGAAAACAGTGGACACCTCAGACTTATCGGTCAAAAGGAAGATCCAGGACAATCTGGTATGATCGTCAATACAGGTGACGCACCACCGTTTTCCTGTAGAGGTAGTGCTAGGTGAGGGACCCCAGACATCACTATGGATAAGACTGAATGGTTTGGACGGCTTGTAAGGTTGAGAGTGGAACGAAACACGACTTTGTTTAGCCCGGATACACACATCACACTGTAAGGATGACATATTAATATTATGAAATAAATGCGAAAAAAGGTACTTCATATATTGAAAACTGGGATGTCCCAGACGGTACCATAACATAAAATTAGTTTCAACAACAGAGAAATTAAAAGAAATAAAACTAGTCCTATAATCATCCTTAAAGGAAGTTTCATCAGTAAGGAAATAGAGCCCCCATCGTGCTGGGAAGTACCAATCGTGGTCCCCGAGCCCAGATCTTGAAACAAAACAATGTCGGGTGAGAAAACAGTCTGACAGTTCAAGTCCCTTGCAATTTTACTAACAGATAGTAAGTTATACGAAATTTTAGGAACATGTAGCACATCACGCAATATCAAACCATCAAACGGAGAAAGATGTTTTTTCCCTGTGACAGGGGCAAAGGAGCCATCTGCGATTCTAATCTTTTCATTGCCAGCACTCGGGTGATATGATATAAAATGATCAGAAGACCCGTTTAGATGATCTGTTGCTCTAGAATCCACAATCCAAGGCCGTTTACCATTAATGCTAATAAAACCAAAAGACTGAGACGTACCTGAGTGTGCAATTGCACTGACCCCAACAACATTTAAGTTACTCTGACTATCAGCTTGAGGCGGAGTCAAAGTCTTGTCATTTGCCGAGTCACTGGCTAGAGCACGTCCAGAACCAGCCTTGTCCTGTGACTGACGTCGTTTGTAATTTGGAGGTTTTCCATGAAGTTTCCAACACTGGTCTTTCGTGTGCCATGGTTTTTTGCAATGCTCACAAATAGGTGGAGGTTTCTTATCACTATCTGATCTAGATGACTTGGTGGCAAAAGCCGTAGCCTCAGTAGACGTAACAACTGAAATATTCATGGCCTTAGATCTGTCTTCTTCGAGGCGTATTCAGAGCACACTTCCCTTAGTGACGGTGTAGGACATTGGCTCAAAATCCTGCTGCGAACACCGTCATATTTTGGATTTAACCCCGCCAGAAAATCATACACTCGATCTGCTTCCTCAAGTTTGGAATACTGCGTCCCATCATGTGTATATCTCCAGACAATCTCACGGCATAAGTCCATTTCTTACCATAATAAGGACAATTTGTTGAAGTATGATGTGACGTCCATAGCTCACTACTTACATTCATGAACTTGTTTGCGTAAGGTATAAAGGCGGGATGCATTCTGCTTCTGCAAATACAACTGTTGTACTACATCCCAAATCTCTTTGGCAGTCATCATATAAAGTAATTGTCTGCCAATTTGAGTTTCCATGCTACTCACCAGAACTGATCGTAGCAACGAATCTTCTGCTCTCCAAATATGCTCATGGGGACTACCGGGTTCAGATTTGGCTATCTCCCCAGTTAGATAGCCAAATTTCTGTCTTCTTTCAAGAGCCATTCGTATGGATTGAGATCAAGAAAAATAATTTTTGCCCTTCAACTTTCTCAAATTATAATTCCTGTAGAGTATCCTATCGATCCAGATAATAAATTCGTAGCAGGTAAAGAATGGAAAAAGTTTACCGGGTTCTCGGAGCCTAGCTATAAATTTGATGATTTCGTTGAACCATTTTTTAGTTTGTACCAAGAACCGACCTGAAATCTGCAAGATGTTGCTGGAGGAAAAAAAAATCTGCTTTTAATCTCATCAGAACACTCTTCGGTCAGACCGGCCAGAGAGTTCGTCGGAAAAACAACCGAACTGGCGTCACTGCAGTCAGAGGGGACCGACCGTCCTACTATGGAGGTTGCTGGTCAGAAAAATCTTCTGATCGGTCACACAACCCGATGTGGTCGACATCCCTAGGGTTTGAAGTCACGGTTGGGAGTTCACGTCTGGGTTGCGCGAAGACGCCTAGGAGATCGGCAGGCCTGTTGTGCGCAAAGACGCCTGGGAGTGCTGCAGGACGATCGGCGGATCTGGTCGATTGAAGAAGGGTCAACAGATCAGAACTTGAAGAAGGGTCGCTGAACACCATCTGGGTTGCTGGATGTAACGGTCATGCTTGTCCAGGGCCTGTTGCCCATGGCCGCATGCCCAATCCAACCCCCTTCTAGCATATTTTCATGTCCTGTATTGTATTAGTTTAGTTAGCTTGCTTTCTTTACATTTTCATTGTAAGTGACCACTCGCCCTTTTGCATATGCAAGGGCGCCAGTTGGCTTTTTGTTCAGAATGCACTATATGGGGATAAGACTAACCATCATTTCCTCATACCCGGAGTAGTACTCTATAAAGCCGTTGTTGTTGCTTATTGCTTTCTAGTCTACTACAATCTTTCTTTCTTTATTCACACTCACAAATCTTCTTACGAAAACCTTTTCTCCAAACCCGTTTTCTAAAACCGTTTTCCCTAAAACGGGGGTGGAGGTTGCAAGAGGCACTCGGTGTGCCATCGGCAGTCCGTAATCGAGTTGGCTGGCTTGTTCGTGAGCGGGAACAAGTGCCGCACAATCGCTAAGAGAAGCTTCCGAAAGAGCGATTGTGACAGTTGGTATCAGAGCCAAGTTGGCTTATAGAGGGAAGATCAGTGATCATGTCGGCGACGAAGAACTTGATCAAGTCCCAGGTGGATAGATTGGTAGAGATAGAAGAACAAATGCTCTACCTGAGAGAGGTCCCAGATAATGTTCGTTTTCTTGAGACTCGGCTACAAGAAGTTGCCGAGAAAGCCGATGGAATTGATGCGGTGGTAGGCCGCCTAGACGGATTACCCGTCAGAGAATTGATGATGAGGGTAGAGACCCTCGAGACCAAAACAGTACGGTCCGGCAACTTTGAACGAGGCGATAGCTCCTCGGGTTCTGTTGCCCACATAGAGGAGCGTGTCGAAGAGCTGGACAGCTCCCAAAAAGCAATACTTCAGATGGTAACCGACCTATCTGAAGACTTTCGATCGGCCCTGGATGTCGTCAGAGCCGAGATAGCGGATGTGAGTGCGAGGGTGAATCTCACCATCCGAGCGGTAGGGAACCAAGCCCCACCTGGGGACGCAGTGGCAGTAAGCCGAATAAAAATCCCAGAACCAAAACCCTTCTGTGGGGTGCGAGAAGCGAAAGCCCTGGAAAATTTTATCTTCGACCTTGAGCAATACTTCAAGGCGACGAACACAGTGACTGAAGAGTCGAAAGTCACAATAGCAACGATGCATCTAATTGAAGATGCAAAACTGTGGTGGAGATCACGATTTACAGACATACAGGAAGGACGTTGCACTATTGATACTTGGGATAGACTGAAACAAGAACTTCGTTCGCAGTTCTTCCCTGAAAATGTTGAGATCTTGGCTCGACGAAAACTCAGAGAGCTAAAGCAAACAAGTAACATCAGGGACTACGTAAAACAGTTTGCAGGACTCATGTTGGACATACGAGATATGTCCGAAAAAGACAAGGTCTTTTGCTTTGTGGAGGGGCTGAAACCGTGGGCAAAAGCAAAACTATATGAACAGAGAGTACAGAATCTCCCCTCTGCCTATGCGGCAGCTGAACGACTATACGACCTTAGCACTGACTCACAAGATGTGAAGAAGCAATCAACTTCCTCAAATGAGGAAAACAGAAACAGCCGTTTCAGCCCTCCCAGGCCTGGGGGAGGAGACAAGAACACAGGGGGGGACCGTAAATCATCCCAAACGAGGTCAGGAAACAACTGGCGGGGGCCGTCACAACAGCATAACAATTACAATCGCCCCCTGTCTTGTTTCATATGTAGAGGGCCACACAGGGCGCGTGAATGTCCAAATCAAACCGCGTTCAGTGCTTTTCAAGCCACATTAGCCTCTACCTCCGGAGACGAGGCCGAACTAGAGGAGACGGTAACCGAGCCAGCGGCAGAAGTTGAGAATCCCAGGATGGGGGCATTGAAATTTCTGTCTGCACTCCAGAAGAATATGGGAAAGACGACGGAGCCACTAGAGAAAGGTCTCATGTATGTGGACGCTTGGGTCAACCAAAGATCGGCCAAAACCACTATGGTTGACTCTGGGGCTACCCATAACTTCATGGCGGAAACGGAAGCTCGCCGCCTGAACTTGAATTGGGAAAGAGATGCAGGAAAGATGAAAGCTGTGAATTCCGCAGCCCTACCGATTTCGGGGATAGCGAAGAGAACTCCGGTAAAGTTAGGAGACTGGAAGGGCCTCGTCGACTTCGTGATTGTCAAGATGGATGATTTTGATGTGGTACTGGGGATGGAATTCCTACTTGAACATAAAGTCATACCAGTGCCCCTCGCCAAATGCTTAGTCATTACCGGATCTACACCGACCGTAGTCCAAGCCAGTATCAAGCGGCCAAATGGAGTGAGAATGATCTCAGCCCTCCAATTGAAGAGGGGCCCGGCCCACGACGAACCCACGTTCATGACCATCCCAGTAGAATCGGTTGAGTCCACTGAGGAGGAGATCCCCCAAGACGATCTATTTGTCTTGGAAGAGTATCGAGACGTCAGGCCGAGAAGCTTGCCCAAGTCCCTACCCCCACGAAGGGGGATTGACCATGAGGTCGAGTTGTTGCCAGGGGCAAAGCCGCCTGCCAGGAAGGTATATCAGATGGCCCCGCCCGAATTGGCTGGGCGTCGAAAACAGTCAGACGAGTTGTTAGGTATGACTCAGCTTAGCTTCAATATCCAGCAGAGTTCCGCGGTCGGAAAGGTGACCCTCGAAGTGTGCGACAGACAGCCACTCAGGTCACACTTGGTGGACCGCCCTTATGCAGGCAAAAGTCCTCAGACACATAACTTCACTAAAGAGTGGAGCAAAACCCCTGAGATAGCTCGCGCCTACCTAGAAAGAGCATCAAGGAGAGTGAAGAAATGGGCTGGTAAGAAGCAGAGGGCCCTTGAGTTTCAAGCTGGGGACAAGGTCCTGATCAAGCTACGACCGGGACAGTTTCAGTTCCGAGGCCAGAGAGACCAACGGCTAGTAAGGAAATACGAAGGTCCAGTGGAGGTAATTGAGAAGGTCGGGAGAACCTCATATAGGGTTCAGTTACCCTCATGGATGAAGATTCATTCTGTCATCGGTGTGAACCTCCTGAAGCCCTATCATCCCGAACCCGAGGATGGACAGCGGAACATGCTAAGGCGCCCATCAGTCACGATGAAGAGTTTTGCTGAGAAAGAAGTTGCACAAATCTTGGGTAAACGTACGCGCCGCAGTGGAAGACCCAGACGAGAACTGACAGAGTTCTTGGTGAAATGGAAGGATCTCCCCGATGAAGAGATCAGTTGGGAGCGGGCCGAAGACTTGAAGAATGCGGCTCCGGCCATCGCAGGTTTTGAACAAGGTCGGTTGACGGGGACGTCAACCAATTAAGTGGGGGAGAATGTAACGGTCATGCTTGTCCAGGGCCTGTTGCCCATGGCCGCATGCCCAATCCAACCCCCTTCTAGCATATTTTCATGTCCTGTATTGTATTAGTTTAGTTAGCTTGCTTTCTTTACATTTTCATTGTAAGTGACCACTCGCCCTTTTGCATATGCAAGGGCGCCAGTTGGCTTTTTGTTCAGAATGCACTATATGGGGATAAGACTAACCATCACTTCCTCATACCCGGAGTAGTACTCTATAAAGCCGTTGTTGTTGCTTATTGCTTTCTAGTCTACTACAATCTTTCTTTCTTTATTCACACTCACAAATCTTCTTACGAAAACCTTTTCTCCAAACCCGTTTTCTAAAACCGTTTTCCCTAAAACGGGGGTGGAGGTTGCAAGAGGCACTCGGTGTGCCATCGGCAGTCCGTAATCGAGTTGGCTGGCTTGTTCGTGAGCGGGAACAAGTGCCGCACAATCGCTAAGAGAAGCTTCCGAAAGAGCGATTGTGACACTGGACAATAGGTTGGATCTCGCCGAACACTATCTACACTTGATGAATTGGGTTGTCTGCGGCTGAAGGGTGGCTGGGCATCGCTCAGATCTGGGCGCGATCCGATCTGTCCGTCGATGGATTGGGTTGTCGTTCCGGCGACACTCATTTGTTGAAGAAGGCGAGATAAGGCAGTCTATAGGTATTGTTGGACAGCTTCCTTAATCATGTCAGCTATCTCAAAATTCGTCATCGAAGGAGACTCATCAATGGTGGCTAGGGTTTCATGGCCTAGGGTTTCGTCTCCTCTAATACCATGATAAAAATAAAAGTAGAAAAAGGGAAAAACACAAGACTAATTTACGTGAAAAACCCTAGGCCAGGGAGAAAAAACCACGATCAAATCTTATTATTAAGTTACACTGAAATACAGAAAGACTGCTCAAATAAATAGAAGACAGGAAGCCCTAGGCCCATAAGTAAATTACAAATAAATCCCTAGGGCAAACCAACCATTTTTTCAACAAGGTTCATTATTGTAGATTCTGATGATGTGGATGAGTTAGAAATATTAGAGTCATATTAAGAGTTGGTTCATAAGATTGAGGGAGAAGATGTGCTTAATTTAGATAAGGAAGTTCAAGTTATCTCAGCACTCATGGTTTAGACTCTTATCCTTTTCTTGTCCAGGTTTTACAGGAGCCCTCAAATTAAAGTATGGTTTGCAAGCCTAACACACGTAGATTACTTCATTAATCAGGTCAATTTCGCTCACTCCTTGTGCTTTATTTTATTACATTGAGGATCATAAATGTTTCTAATGTTGGGGTGGGGGAAGTACTGCATACTTTTTCTTGTCTAGTTGTTCTTATCTTGCTATGCATGTTATTTAGAAAAACTATCTTATCCATGATTATTGACAAATTATTTTAAGTGATTGAATTTTGAGGAAAATTTTTATTTTTTTTTAAATTTAAAAGATGATGTTGTGCTTTAATTGTGAAATTTGTTGAGGATGTAGTGATTATGATTGCTTATGAGTTATTCTAAATTTTCATGTTAGATGATCTGCTGTGGAAATAGGATGACATACTCCTAAATTCAATTATCTTTAAGTCCCACTTTGAGTCTCCTATAGAATGAGGACGTAGTCACTTTAATTTAGAAACTTTAACTAAAAGGAGGATTAAGTGTAGTGTATTTGGTTGTCACCTCGAAAGGTCCCATCGGTTAGAGGGTTGATGTGCATGATGATTTGTAATGTTAGACTAAGAGGAAAACAAAAGAATATTATCGTTGTCTTTGAGAAAAAAAAATAGAGTATATAGTCATGTGCATAAAACAAATATCATTTTATTGTTTAAACTTGTAATGTATATGCATGGATGGGGGTAAAAAGAGTTGTTGTTGCTGTGATCAGTTTGGACACCTAGGAATTGACTAGGTATGGTTCACTATAGTTGATGTGTGAAAGCTAGTGCCCCTAGGTAAAATGATGCTAGTTTACGGTCCTTTTTGTTGTTAAAAAAATATATAAAAACAAGATATCTTAGTGGGTACTACTTTCTCGAATGTGTGGATGCTTGATGATTGGTGCATGAGCCAGAGTAGGGGGAAAACTGGAGAAGCTCTTTTGATGCCAAAAGTAAATGGGTATTAAAGAATCAGTAGAAAATAAACTAGAACGACATAAAGTTTACCAAAATCGATAGATTCGACAACAAAAGCAGCCTTCAGCAGGGTATGGTGATGGTGTGAGACGGCACGGTCCTAGATACCAGTGCATAGCAGTGCTCGAGCAGACGACAAAGAGATGGAGGAAAGATCAAGATTGAGAAAAATATTGAGATCGGGAGATGGAGGAAAGATCAACGTGAGAGTAGGTAGTGCAGATGTCTACAGGTTGGCGACAACAGTATACCCACGATGCGGCAGATCGATGCGAGAGAGGGAGAGACATCGGAGATGTGCGATTGGTGACGGCGACTGGTGGGCTACGTGACAACGAGCAGAAGATCTGATAAGCGTCTACATTGAAGGCTGGTGGCGCTGAGGTTACGAGAGAGAGAACGATAGAAAGAGGGGGGTTCTTGCGAATGGGTCTGGGTGTTGAAGAGAGAAAGAGTATGCTTAATTTATTATTATTTTCTTCAAACCCTAATATGTATATTTATAAATAAAATTCTTAAATCCAAATCCTAATTGGATTTCAATTAAATATATATACATATTTCCTTTTCCCTTATAACTACCAATCAAATTAAATCCGGGCTCCAATCAAATTAAATCCAAACTCACTTAAATCTCAATTCACAAATTCTTTTATCACTAAAATTCAAATTGAATTATCTTAGTTCAATTTTAGCCTCAAAATTTCGAAATTCACTCAAATATTAAAGATAATTATCTTAAATTTACTCGAAAATTTGAGATGTTACAATTACATTGTTTATGATGCAATAAACATATTCTTTCCTAAATTAATTTGAACATTTCAAATTATTCTTTTAATACCTTGGTCCTTATTGATCCGTTGTTAGTAAACAAAGGGACCTTATACATACAGATTATAAGCTCTAATGATTCGAGATTAATTAATTAAACTCTTTAATTAACTAACCTCTATTCATGAACTTGGGACAAGCCACCATAGACCTGTAATTACACTCTTATGCACATTAGGACAAGTTATATCCATGGATATAATAACTACATGTATATTGATCTTTCACGAGTTGTTCGTAATTATAGATGAGTCAAATGTTTGTTTCACCTTTGTAGTTACCTCTGTATCCTTAAATACTACTGATACTCTAACGAACAATTTATTTATGTTCCAATCATAAACCAAGTCCCTCTCGAGCCACTGAGAGGGTAGACCCCATTGTTCAAGTCCTGGAGTCAGCACTTAAGAGAACTACTCATCTATTTATCCTATACAGGAAGGAGCGAATTCGGCTATTGGACCTAATCATGTTGGGCTTTCAGCTACTGGACCAATCTTGGAGGTTCAGCCTCGGTTGGCCGAGGCCAACCAGGCCCAATTTGCCCCCTAGCCTATCCTTTTGATCTTCTCTTGATCCTTCTAGACTTTATTATCCTTGATTCTAGAATCCATCCATAATATTAGCCTCCATTCCCAAGTTAGGGTTCGTGGTCTTTTTAGTTATTCGTCGCAAGTTTTAATCCTAAAAACCTACCTTGGGAGTATACTTTTCCCTTCAATTTCCACGCTACGCCGTTGTGAAACTTAATTCGAACTTGTTAGGGGCTATTGGGCCTATCGAGCCAAACCATTTTTAGGTCCAATTGATTTTCCAACGAGCTTCCCCATATTATGACGAAGTTATATACCAAGCATATGTCCAGCCCACCACAAGGATAGCCTCCTCACAGATTTTTGCCCTTTATACCCTAGGTGTTCCTCGGGTCATGAGCTGACCTAGAATATTATCTGGCTAACCCTATTATTGTTGGGGTTGATGCCTTAAAGTCTTGTGTCCTATAGTTTGTAAACAATTTGTAAGAATGCTTGTGTTGTTAATATAAGATATTAACTTCACATCTTGTATTTTTGCTTATTTGCTTGTTTTATTTGCTTTGCCACAAACCAATAAACATAAAATCCCTAGTTATCTGTATGTGACTCAAGCATGTATATGGTGACATACAAGTAGATCATGTCTTGAGTGATAACCAAAATTGTCAGTAGTATATGGATATAGAAGGGAAACCTTATCTTGATAATGCTACGGATGAGGCCCGCTTTATGGAATGGTCACAAGTGTTGTGACTTGTCACAGATGATCTGATCTTGATAATTCGTGTTGGGGACATGTGAGTGGGGACGTCCTATACAAAGAGTTTGTATAAGACCTGACCACGAAGTGTTAACGTCTCGTTATATAACACCGTTCATGACAGAGACTTCACTTCACTAGGATGACCATAGGTAACACGACCTTAATCCTAAGTGAGTTAGGAACTCCTGCCATTGGGGGTAGTTCTTTGATTTATATGGGTGCGAGTGGTCAGGTTGTCGATTCAAACCTAACATTTTGGGGATTCGTTTGATTTGGGAGCTGGGAACTCAGCTACACAAGATGGAATTCACTTCTTCCCCGAGGCAGGGGTAAGTAGATAGATAACTCCCTTAAGAGCTAATTTTGAGGCTTGAACGATGTGGCGCCACACACCTTTTCTTGGCCCGAGAGGTGTTCACACATAGTTGGGGTATGTTGTATTGTTCATTAGAGGAATCAGTGGTACTTAAGGAGTGAGATGTAACTACAAGGGAAAAATGGTAATTTGGCCCAGCTGTACTTACAAGCATCTGTTAAGGGTCATCGTACTCATGATTGATTATATCCGATGGACACAGAAATATATCTGTTGTAAGAAGAGTTCAGCTGTTGGTCTTTAGTGGAATGCCTGACAGTTAACGGATGGTGGATCTCGTGGCTAAAGAGTTTAGTCAGCTATTCACAAACCGTTGGAGCTTCGAGCCACAGGTCCATTAAGTCCCCTGGGTAGCTTGAACAAAGTCGAGAACCAGGTCCATTAAGTCCACAAGTCCATTTTTTCATACCGATTTTTGTGAAGGCTCATCCCGGTCCATTAATTCTTTATTTATTACATGTGATGTGTATATATATATTTTTATGTCATATGGTATGAACATATAGTAAATCTCACTTTAGGTTATACAATGGCTGTGCATCATCTCTTTATTGTAATTGTTATAATTTAGAGAAGTATGATTTAATTATGTAAGAGCATGCTCATGCATCATATAATATAAGAGTTATATTTATGCATGCATAAAAAGCATTCACATGCATCATCTTTATATTATAATTGTTATAGTATAAGGGTGAATAAAAGCATGTTTGCTTGGTTTTTACGCGTTATATAAAGGTTATATATAGTAATGAACGGAAATTGCATGAAACATGACACATAGGTTACTTTATAAATGTTATAAACACCTCGTTATGCACAATGTTTTTAGTTGTTTCTTTTTAAAAGTTAAAAAGAAATTAGAACTAAAAGAAATAAGAAAGACATGCATGCTCACTTAGGTTTAATTCATGGTTTTAAAGTGTTTAAAACTTGGATCACATAGACCTAAGATCACGGTTTTAATACGATTAGCAACCCTAAGGCTTTAATATTTTAGTCAGTTTAATAAGATTAATTTGGCAAATAAAAGGTTAAAGTGTAGCAAATCTATCTATAAGGGACCTTTTGGCTAAGGCGGGTTTTGTCTAGGCTGGGGTATTTAAGTTGACGGAAACGCAACACCCCTACCTGGGAACTTACCTGGAAAGGTAGATAGATTTGATGCATGCATGCAAGTTAAGGATAGTCCATTAAAGTGTTTAAATGTGACTACTTGAACTTGTTCATATTTCATATACAAGCGTTGTTTATAAGTAGAGTTTAAAAAGATGACTTAGACTAAAACCAGTAGTCGGATTGTCTAGGTTAATGAATCCCTAGGTAGAACATTCAGTGGGAGGTACTTGGGGCATAAGATGCTTTACTTAAACCTTTCATGTTTCTCCTAAATAGTCTACACCGTGAGATCTACCCTCGGCCTCGCAGCACCTTTGGCGTGTCCCCTAACGAATGGTGTTTGGGTAGGTCAATATCAAGGTAGATAGAGAGAGTATTCATAGTAAGTGGGAGTGGGAAGTGCGAAAGCATATCCC
This sequence comes from Benincasa hispida, assembly GCF_027475165.1. Lineage (NCBI taxonomy): Eukaryota > Viridiplantae > Streptophyta > Magnoliopsida > Cucurbitales > Cucurbitaceae > Benincasa > Benincasa hispida. The sequence continues at coordinate 57,237,615 of NC_143487.1, read as the reverse complement.
TCGGTCTCCCTCGTTAGGTTGAATAAAGTTACTACACATCGCCTAGAGGCACCCTGTGAGTGTCCCCCTAAAGGATGGCAGTTTTGCACGTTTCTTTATTTGATCTCCTGTAAGAGGATAAGGTAACTTAGGCTCTTGTCCTAATCTGCTTCTTCCCTACGGTGGGCTCATTAGGGTAGGACTCTGGCACCGAAAGTGAGGGGTTACACTTACGCAGAATAGTTAAAGGTTAACGATTCTGGACCAAAAAATGGTGTCTGTTAGGTTCAGTTCCAAGCGTTGGTTCTGCATAATGGTTGAGAATGTCTCATCCCAGCGAAGAGGCAACTGATCACCCTACCGGTGATGTTTGTCCTACCTCACTGGAACATCATTGCAAAATAGAAGTCTATATCTTAGGGTACTTGAAATTGTTTTGCAAAACTGATTGGTTTAAAAGTGGTTTAGCAAAATCTAATAAAGTTTTGTTCGTATTTTTAGTAACTTTTTCAAAATGGCATCAGCCACGTTGGCATTGTTAAGCACCGAAAAACGTACTGGCGATAATTTCGCAACTTGAAAACACATGATCACGATGATCCTGATCATCGAGGATCTCATGTTCGCTCTCACGGAAGCTTGTCCTCCTATTCCAGCTCTTAATGCCACTCGAAATGTTTGGAATGCATACAAGTGATGGACAAGGGCGAATGAGAGAAGGTCCGAGCCTACATCTTGGCAAGTTTTTCTGATGTTTTAGCCAAGAAACATGAGCCTATGGTCTCAGCGCATGAGATCATGGAGTCTCTGCGGGGGATGTTTGGACAACCGTCTGAACATCTTATGCATAAGGCTCTTAAATACATATTCAACTCTAAAATGGAAGAAGGAACCTCTATTCATGAACATGTGCTAAACATGATGGTCCACTTTAATGTGGTAGAGTTGAATGGGTCTACCATCAATGAGGGCAGCTAGCTTAGCATAATCCTGTATTCTTTGCCAGAGAGCTTCTTGCACTTTGTTAGCAATGTGATTATTAACAAAGTGAAATATAACCTTACAACTCTCTTCAACGAGTTGCAGACATATCAATCTTTGCTAAAATGTAAGGGGAGGTAGAAGGGTGAGGCAAATGTTGCTTCATCCTCTCGGACGTTCCATAGAGGTTGGACCACAGGAACGAAGTCTGCACCTTATACTTCTAACTCTGCAAAGGGGAAGAAGAAGAATGGTGGTAAGGGAAACGGGAAGGCACTTGCTAATCCATCGCCTATCGTCCCAAGAAGGCATCCATATGTTGCTAAAGGAAAATGTTTCCACTGCAACCAAGATGGACACTGGAAGAGGAACTATCCTCGGTATCTGAAAGAGAAGAAAACAACCAAGGCTAAGGCCAAGGCGGATAAAGATAAATATGATTTACTTGTTCTTGAAACTTGTTTAGTGAAGAATGATGATTCTGTCTAGATAATTGATTTAGGCGCTACTAACCATGTTTGTTCTTCTTTTTAGGGGATTAGATCTTGGTGACAGCTGGAGGCTGGAGAGATGACGATATGAGTAGGCACCGGGCACATCATCTCAGCTGTGGTAGTGGGAGGACTCCAATTAGCTTTACAGAATAGGTTTCTTATTTTACAGGATGTATACATCGTTCCCTAACTAAAGAGGAACCTTATTTCTGTAAAGTGTTTATTGCAATGTAAATATACTATCTCATTTAATGTGGATAATACGTTTATTCATAAAGATGGTGTTTTTATTTGCACAATAAATCTGGAATCGAATTTATTTGTGCTAAGGCCGTTAGTCATTAATTCCCTCCATAATACTGAATTGTTCAGAACTGTCGTAACTCAATCAAAACGTCGATGAATTTCTCCAAAAGAAGAGAAATAGGACCTTGTTGGTCATGGTTCGCTCGATGATGGGTTACGCTTACTTACCGGACTCGTTTTGGGGTTTCGCAGTGGAGATTGCAGTATACATACTCAACTGTGTTCCCTCCAAGAGTGTTGTAAGAACACCTTTGGAGTTGTGGAACGAGCGTAAAGCTAGTTTACATCACTTCCACATTTGGGGTCTCTCTACACATATGCTTGAGGCTAATCCCAAGAAGTTAGAACCACGATCGAGGTTATGCCTCTTTGTAGGCTACCCCAAAGGTACACGAGGGGGTTATTCTTATGATCCGATGGAAAATAGGGTGTTTGTTTTAACAAACGCTACTTTCCTGGAGGAAGATCATATAAGGGAGCAAAGTCCACGAAGCAAAGTCATGTTACGTGAGCTTTCCAATGAAACTACTGAGACTTCAACAAAAGTTGTTGAAGAGCTTGCTACATTAAGAAGAATTGTTGATGGGAGTTCATCTAGTAGGTCAGTTCCACCTCAAGGGTTGAAAGAACCTCGACGTAGTGGGAGGGTTGCGAACCCACCCGTTTGCTATCTGGGTTTCATGAAAATCCTTGCTATGGTAGCAAATGGCATTATTGAAGATCCGTTGTCTTATAAGAAGGCAATGGAGGATGTTGATCGGGATGAATGTATCAAGGCCATGGATCTCGAGATGGAGTCGATGTACTTCAACTCAGTATGGGATCTTGTAGATCAGCCTGATAGGGTAAGACCTATAGGTTGTAAATGGATCTACAAGCATAAACGTGGTGCTGATGGGAAGATACAGACCTTCAAGGCTCGACTTGTGGCAAAGGGTTATACCCAGGTAAAGGGAGTTGACTATGAAGAGACTTTCTCGCCTGTTGCCATGTTAAAGCCGACCCCCATCCTTCTGTCCATTGTAACTTATTATAATTATGAGATCTGACAAATGGACATCAAGACGGCCTTTTTGAATGACAATCTTGAGGAGACCATTTATATGGTGCAACCTGAGGGATTCATACCAAGAGCAAAAGATTTGCAAACTGAATCGATGCATTTATGGACTGAAACAGGCGTCTTGATCTTGAAACACACGATTTGATACTGCGATCAAGTCGTATGGATTTGACTAAAACGTTGATGAATCTTGTGTCTAAAAGAAGATCATCAATGTTTCAGTAGTCTTCTTAGTGTTGTATGTAGACGATATCCTACTCATTGGGAATGATGTAGGTCTACTGATTGCAGTTAAGAACTAGTTAGCGACCCAATTCCAAATGAAAGATTTGGGAGAGGTTCAGTCTGTTCTAGGTATACAAATTTTTGGGATCATAAGAACAAAGTGTTATCATTATCTCAGGCATTCTACATTGACACGATGTTGGTCAAGTACTCGGTGCAGGACTCTAAGAGGGGCCTACTGCCGTTCAGACATGAAGTCACTTTGTCCAAGGACATGTGTCCTAAGACACCTCAAGAGGTTGAGGAGATGAGACGGATCAGTCTAACCCATGCAATTTTACTGTTGCAGATCCGTTTACGAAGGCTCTCACAGGTACAGTGTTTGAGGGTCACCTACGGAGCATGGGTCTACAGGATCGCCCGCGGTTGGACTAGGGCATGTGGGAGATTTTCTTGTACTGAGCTTTTATGCCCTAGTTTATTGTTTTGTACTAGTTTATTGTACACCCCACTTCGCTTTAGGATAAGTGGGAGATTATTGGAGTTGATGCCCTAAAGTCTCGTATCCTATAGTTGGTAAACAGTTTGTACGAACACTTGTGTTGTTAATATATGATATTTACTTCACATCTTGTATTTGTGCTCATTTTCTTATTTTATTTGCTTTACCACAAACTAATAAACATAAAATCCCCAGTTATCTGTATGTGAATTAAGCATATATGTGGTGACATACAAGTGGATCATTTCTTGAGTGATAACCAAAATGGTCTGTAGTATATGGATATAGAATGGAAACCTTATCTTGGTAACACTACGGATGTGGCTCGCTTTGTGGAATGGTCACAAGTGTTGTGACTTGTCACAGATGATTTGATCCTGATCATTCGTGTCGGGGACATGCGAGCGGGGGCGTCCTATACAAAGAGTTTGTATAAGACCTGACCACGAAGTGTTAACGTCTCGTTATATAACACTGTTCATGATAGAGACTTCACTTCACTAGGATGACCATAGGTAACATGACCTCAATCCTGAGTGAGTTGAGTGAGTTGGGAACTCCTGCCATTGATGGCGGTCCATTGATTTGTATGGGTGCAAGTGGCCAGGTCACCGATTCAAACCTACCATTTTGGGGATTCGTCTGATTTGGGAGTAGGGAACTCAGCTACACTAAATGGAATTCACTCCTTTCCTGAGGCAGGGGTAAGCAGATAGATAGCCCCCTTAAGGACTGATTCCAGGGCTTGAACGATGTGGTGCCACACACCTTCTCTTTGCCCGAGTGGTGTTCACACATAGTTGGACTATGTTGTATTGTTCATTAGAGGAATCAGTGGTACTTAAGGAGTGAGATGTAACTACAGAGGCAAAACGGTAACTTGGCCCAGCTGTACTTACGAGTATTTGTGAAGGGTCATCGTATGCATGATTGGTTATATCCGATAGATACAGAAATATATCTGTGGTAAGAAGAGTTCAACTGTTGGTCTTTAATGGAATGCCTGACAGTTAACGGATTGTGGATCTCGTGGCTAAAGAGTTTAGTCAGTTATTCACGGACTGTTGGAGCTTCGAGCCATAAGTCCATTAGGTCCCCTGGGTAGCTTGGATAAAGTCGAGAACCAGTGTTTGGGTTAATTTGAAATGTTCAAATTGATAAGAGGAAGTTCGATTATATATGATATAATTGGACTGGTTAATTATATATGATATAATTGACTAAATGTATGAGATACATTATTTTGGAGGAAATTAGATATAACTATGATTTATATCAAGTAGAGGAGAAAATACTATACTAGATATGTGATATCAAACTATAGGATAAAAATATAATATGATTATATTTATTAATATTTTAGTTGGTTAATTATATGATTATTAACCAAAAAATCACGTTTGGACGTGGGTTAGTGGGCCAGCATCGATTATTGTAACCGATGAAATAAAATGAAATTGTTTTCATTTTTTGAATCGTCGATCGTCCAAAAGAAATAGAAAGAGCGAACGTTGGTAGAAAAGAAAACGATCGCTTAAGAATTTCGAGAGCCTATACGATAGTCCTCTCCGCCTAAACGATTGTCCTCTTCGTGCCTAAACGATCGCACACTTGTTCCTACACAATCAAATAGCTTCATTAAACGATCGTATAGTGTGCCGTTTTTACTAAATGATCGTATACCTTTTCCTAAACGATCATTTAGTAAAACCTACATGATCATGCAGTGTCTTCTAAATGATAAGCATCGTGCTATGCGATAGCACCTTTTCCTCTCCCACTTGCTTATCGGCTACACGATCCGTGCTTCCTCCTTCCTCTATCAAATTCACCAAAGACCACGCTTTGGGTTCTTACTCCGAGAATATCTGGGGTTCTTTTCTGGTGGTATCGTCCCCGCGACGTTCGTGTTCGTGCGGTTGTTCATGTTGCTATAGTCGACGCTACTGCTGAGCGTTGGTTGATCGGGTGGAGGGTTCCGCTGCTTTGAGTTCCGAAGTTTGAAGATTGTCTTCAACTGGTATGACACTCTTTCCCTTGTTATTTTGTTGTTCATAGTATGCCGTTAATTAAGATTGTTTGCATAACTGTATGTTTTGAATGTATAATGTGTATTTCAGTCACAGTGAGTTCGGAGCGACCCGAATGCACTCATGGAGCTCTTCGGTAAGAGATCCTTCAATTATGACTTAACCAGCTTCCTGGCCTAATTCTCCATCCCCAGGATAGTGTTGATCATTAGTCTTATAGCTTCGTTGCTTATGGGGAGTTGTCGGTGAATTAAATAGGTTGTTGGTCGGAAATCGTTGCTTAAATAAAATGGTCACCAAGCTACTTGTCACCACCGCATGTTGTTGCATATAAAGTCATTGTCATTGATGTCATCACTCAATAATATCGTTGTCTGAATTTGCTGCTCTCTTCCATCATAGTTCAAAATTGACTAAGACTAGTTTGATACCGTTGTTCAGGATTGATCGTGACCATTGGAAGCTAACATGGCGATGCTCACTGCTCACCTCTCTCTGCTCCATCTATTTAATGTTCTTCTTCCTAGTTATATATTATCACTATTTGGAGTTGTTTCAAGATAATTGGATAACCTAATAAGTTTAGGGGAGCACTCAATTTCATGTTTGGCAATCGACCTTGGCTTGGCGGAGGCCGATCGTCTTCTTTTGGCAAATTTTCAGGCCTAAAATGGCCTCTTTGGCTAGGGCATATATAAAACATGCCTCGCTAGGCATTTGGCAATGGTCGACAAAAATTGAGCTTCTTTCTTTTGCTAAATTTTAAGCCTAAAATGATCTCTTGGGTCGGAGTATGCGTGGAACTTGTCTCGTTAGGTATTTTGCAAGGGTCAGCCTCAACCTCAACCTTGGATAATTAGGGTTCACACAACCTCTTAGACATATTAAGATGAGGTTCAGATTTCTAGTTTTTATGTGGTTAGGGTTGGCCTTGGTCTCGACCTCAACCTCAACCTTAGATAAAAGGGTTCACAAAACCTCCTAGACATGTTAGGATGAGGTTGGGATCTCTAGCCCTTATGTGCTTAGGGATGGTGTCGACCATCTTCCATAGTGCGCATGGTGTGTTTGGACGCATTTAGATGGTGAAATATTTTATCTTGATATGCTTAGGGTCAGCCTCAGTCAGTCCCCTGTGAAATTTTGATTTAACTCGACGCTTTATTAATAATTTTGAGCCTCTACTTTGACCTTGGTTCTTCGCCTCAACTTGGTCTCCTCGGCCTCGACATTGGTTGCCTCAGCTTAGGCTATTTTTTTCAACCTGAACTCTTTGCCACGACATTAGTAGTCTCAGCCTTAACCCTTTCCTTGAACTCAGTCTCTTTGGCCTATAAATTAGTCGTCTCGCCATCTGCCTCTACCTTGAATCTTCGCCTCTATCTTGGCCTCGACATTGGTAGCCTCGACCTCGACATTGGTAGTCTCGATCTCGGTCTTCGCTCTTTGCATCGACTTGGTATTCTTGGCATTAGTTTGATATCCTCGACCTCAACATTGGTATCTTTGATCTTGGCCTTGGCTTCTTGTGTCAACTTGGTATTCTTGGCCTCAAGTTTGATATCTTTGGGCTCGACATTGGTAACCTCGACCTTGACATTGGTAGTCTCGGCCTTAAATCTTTGCTTCAACTTTGTCTCCTCGACCTAGGCCTCTACCTCTGCCTTGGATCATCATTTCAACTCAGTCTCTTTGACCTAGGCATTGGTAATCCATGTCTCAGCTTCAACATTAGTCACCTCAGCCTCGCCCTTAGTAACCTCAGCCTTTTCCTTGACCTAAGATGTCTTAAATTCGACTTCAACTCTTTGACTTATTTTCTTCCTTCCTTTGATTTTGGTTATAGGGATCTAATTTACCCATGACTTTTTCCTTTAAAATTTCTTCTTTAACATGATTTTAGGAATTAAGCCATCCTGGCCTTTATCTTCTTAATTTTGCAAAGATTATCAATTTTGTATTGGTAAATCATTCTCATCCCCACAGACGACACCAACTGTTGATGCCAAATCTTGGCCAAGGGAAACCACACCTGACTTTCATGTGGCATCAATGGTAAATTAGTAATTTAAGGAAGAGAGGACCTGTAAAACAAAGAAAAAAGGTTCTGATGCCTAAGTTAGTAAGAGATTATAAAATAGAGAAGAAGTCAAAAGTTCTTAGTTACCTCATATGGAGCTATAAAGGTGTATTTATAGAGAGAATGAGATAGAGTTTACCTTTTCCTCTTATGATAAGGATGATATGGATCTTTCCTAATTTTAATAAGTTGGGACTAGATATGATTAGATAAATCCACTTTATCTACTATTTCTTTTTCCTTATCTTTTTAGGGTTCTACATTAGGCATAACACATGTTGGCCTTACTCGGGTCGAGGCCAATCGACCCAATGTTCTACCTAGGCAAGCTCAAGTTTCATCCCTTAAGATCTAATCATGTTAGACATTCGGCTTCTGGACCAATCTTGGAGGCTCGGCCTCGGCCAACCAGGCCCAATTCGCTGACTGGCCTATCCTTTTGATCTTCTCTTACTTCTTCTAGACTCTATCATCCTTGATTCTAGAATCCACCCTTGATACATTTCAAGAAATAAATTGCATATTCATATTAATGACATCCTTCTACAATAAATAAGTCATAAGTAAAACGATATTGCTAAAATCTTTGATGAACCTGCGATAAAAACCTGATGGTTGCCCAAGAAAGATTAAACTTCCTTCGCAGTTTTAGGTTAAGGGAGGTTAGCAATAACACATCTATCTTGACCTTATCCACCTTTGATGCCTTTAGCCAATATGTCCTAAAACTATGCCATGTGATGTAAAAAAAAAAAAAAAGACACTTATTAAAGTTTAAAACAAGATTAGACTCTAAGCTTCTTTCACGACTCTAGTAAGATTTTAGTAGACATATATCAAAAGAATTTTCATAAATTATGAAGTCATTCATAAAAATCTCGATGCTTTAGTTTCTCGATGAAATAAGAGAATATATGCTCATCATGCATCCCTAGAATGTTCGTTGAGCGTTATAGTTTGAAAGTCATCCTACATTATATGCAAATGTGCCAAAGGGACACATGAAGTCTGTCTTCTTTTGATCTTATGTATGCAATCTATATTTCAAAGAATGCTAAAAACCAATGAAAAAAAACGAGTTTGTTATTTTTGGGTGGAATGTTTGTTTGGAATTTATGGGTTTTAGTGCTACGTTAAATCACTGATAAACCTAAAACTATTAATTTATCTTTGCTTAATAAAATGGTATGATACACAAATATAACGTTTATTTATAAAGTTAATGCCTTTGCTTCTTAGTCATGTCATCTATGATCATATATACATGTCTCTTTTCCCATGTTTATTATTGTACAAATAAAGCTATGTATGCACATTTCTTCTACAAGTGGTTAGGGATTTTTTTCCTTTATTTATTTTTTTTATTTTTTTGAATTGGCATATATAGTATGTTCGTCCTTTTGTTTCAATAGAAATTATTGCCAAATAATCTATTTTAAAAATTATACATAACATTATTTCTATCATACATTTGTATAAGAATTCCCATAATAATGATATAATTCTTAATAGGTGTTGAATCCAAATTTCAAATCTTGGGTCTGAGACGTTACAAATAATATTGTTGCAATGCTGTCAACATTATAGCCCCTTACTCCCTGCAACATTGATGATACGTGCATACGCACACATCAAATTATAATATAGTTTAAAATATTTTGAGAACGAATTTTGTCCTCTAGAGATTGGATAATTAATTCTTTTAGCTATCATAGATATTCTTCCAATTTTATTTAGATGATTGAACATTATGTATTTAAACTAATCCTAAAACAACAAAACAAATAAGGTGATTGATAAAGGAGAATTAAGTAATAATGGAAATAAAGGAAAATTCAATGTAAAAGATTATGGTATTCCTAGGGGTCAAATCGATGATCGACCTTACTAGTTCCATTAAATGTTTTATGAATTTTTATTACTTTTAAATTACATGAGTCTAAAAACTAAACTTTGGGTTGCCCCTCATGAGATCAATATTATCTCCTACAACATAGTCGATTACTAAGGTCTTGCGATCGATCAATAAAACATGGTATTACACAAAATCATGATTAATTCCTATTATTCTCCTACCTTTTGTCATCTATACTCAATTAGTGGTTCAAAATTATAGATCTATTTGAACCACTAATCTTTTAAATAAGAAATTCAATGTCAACCAATCAATGGGCATCATAGTCGTAGTCTTCTTCTTCTTTTTTTCTTTTTTGTTTGCTTTTATCTTGTATTTATTTTTTCTCTTTATAACCCCATAAAGAAGGCTTCTTCTCTCTACTTTCTTCTTTAAACATCCCATTTTGAAAACACTAACTTAACAAATCTTCTAAAAAGAAAAGGAGAAATTAGATAATATAGCAAAATTTTAAGTTTTGTTGGGATATTTGGTATAATTCAAAATTAATAAGATTTATGGAAAATAACTTTAGAACAGATGTCACAAAGAGTTGTGCCATGGAGAAACCATTGCCCTGAAAGCAATTATGGTGTGACCTTGGTGCTAATCGTTATGCCAGTTGCTCCCCAAGGTTAACATAACCTCCAAATTCAGGTGTGCACTCGTCGGAAAATGGACTAGAATCGATGAAAAGGTTGCTCAGAAGGAAGAACAATGAAATAAAAGAAAGTAGAAGAAGTACTTTCAATTGTATGTCTCCTCTCTTAGGTCTGATCTTTGTTAAATAGTAGTGTAGAAGAGGAAATGAATGGTCAGAAGAACGTTGTAGCAAATGAATGGTGATGAACAACACATTAAACGGTAAAAACAAATGGTCACGAACAAAATTAAATAAATAAGTAATAAAAATTTATTTTTTTTTGTGCAAATACGATTACCCAAATCTGAACTCGAACCACAACAACAGCGGTACGCACGTATGGTAAAAAAGTTATACTTCTAGCACCAATACACTTTGGACTCTCATCTAGAATGCTTTGGTATTTATACTCACTAGAAAATGCTAAATTTATCCATGTGGGACAAAATTCTTCCACTCTCCTTAAATTTTTCTATGGACCTAAGCCCAAAAGTGATTTTCATCAATCCCCCATAAATGACTATTACAAAAAAGTTAACAAGTAAATACCATAATAGATTATTTTGAAAAAACTGTTATGAGCAAGTAAAGGAGATCAAACTTCAACATCAATATCTAACGATTTGAATTGATGCATAGTGAAGTAGGGCAACAACCTTGTTAGAGAGAGTGAGCTACCTCTTAAACTTTGAATAATAATGGTTGAGACCCCCACAATACGTTTTACTCTTAGTCCTTTTCTCAATTCTACAATATAGAGTGTGTTTATTATGGCCATGCAAATAAACCTCAAGTCACCGTGAAAGCTTAAGAAAGAGACCTTTAAACACTTTCATAAAAGGCAGCTCCACTTTTACTATCACGTTTGATGTTTCATCAAGTTTGTTAAAGACAAACCACTCAAATTGAGCCATGAAGACTTTGTCATCTAGTCCGTGTCAGGACCATCTTCATTAATTCTGTCAAAGAAAAACCACTCAAATATTGAGTTATGAAGATTTCATCAAAATTCATTAAGTCCACATCAGGACCACCCAAAGAAAGAGCTATGGATCATTAGAAGGTTTTAGCATTATCTCTCAAGTACATCCTAGGACCACCCACATAATAGACAATGGAACATTAAGTCTATCATAACAAACCAGCCAAACAAATGTGTATGAAACAATATAAGGGTTTAAGCCCCATGTTTACTGATGATTCTAAAATTATTTCCTTGTTAGGCCTTTGGTTAAAGGTGAAGGATCTCTTAACAAAGAGCATCCGTGAGCGCATTCGAATCTTTCCAATTTCACCATGATTGAAATACACCATATACATTCAAACATACAGTTATGCAAACAAACAGTAATTAACGACATGCTTCGAACAATAAAATACAAGGGAAGAGTTCTCATACCAGTTGAAGACGTTCTTCATGCTTTGGAACTCAAATGCAGCGGAAGACCACTACGCGATCTACTATCGCCCAGAAAATGTGTCGGCTATAGCAGCACGATCAATCAAGAACAAATGAACGCAGCGGGGACGACACCACCAAAAAGGAGCCATTGGTATTCTCAGAGTAAGAACCCAAAGTGTGGTCTTTGGTGAGTTTGGTAGAGGTAGGAGGAAGAACTAATCGTGTAGACGATAAGCAAGTGGGAGAGAAAAAGAAGCTATCGTATACCTAAATGCTTATCGTTTAGAAAAAGCTACACGATCGTGTAGGTTTTACTAAACGATCGTTTAGGAAAAGATAGACAATCGTTTAGAAAACACGACACACTATACGATCATTTACGAAAGTTATCCGATCGTTTAGGAATTAGCGTGTGATCGTTTAGGCACGAGGTGTGCGATCGTTTAGGTGCTGAGTGATTATCGTATAGGCTCTCGACTTATGCGATTGTTTACGTTTCCACACAGACACCAAAAAAATCCGAACTTTTTCAAACTTTTGCAAAATGAAACAAAATTTCATTTTATTCTTTGGTTACAATAACCAACATGGCTGCTCCAACTAATGCACATCCAAGAGAAATTTTGGGCCAATTATCATATAATTAGCCAATTAAATAATTAATAAATATAATCATATTATATTTTTACCCTATAGTTTGATGTCACATATCTACTATAGTAATTTCTCCTCTACTTGATATAAATCATATTTATATCTAATTTCCTCCAAAAGAATGTATCTCATACATTTAGCCAATTATATCATATATAATTAACTAGTCCAATTATATCATATATAATCGAATTTCCTCTTATCAATTTGAACATTTCAAATTAACCCAAATACTAATACTCGACTTTATCCAAGCTACCCAGGGGACTTATTGGACCTGTGGCTCGAAGCTCCAACGGTCCGTGAATAACTGACTAAACTCTTTAGCCACAAGATCCACCATCTGTTAACTGTCAGGCATTCCATTAAAGACTAACAGTTGAACTCTTCTTAGCACAGATATATTTCTGTGTCCATCAGATATAACCAATCATGAGTACGATGACCCTTCATAGATGCTCGTAAGTACATCTGGGCCCATTTACCGTTTTATCCCTATAGTTACATCCCACTCCTTAAGTACCACCGATTCCTTTAATGAACAATACAACATAGTCCAATTATGTGTGAACACTTCTCGAGCCAAGAGAAGGTTTGTGGTGCCACATCATTCAAGCCCTGGAGTCAGCCCTTAAGGGAGCTATCTATCTACTTACACTTGCTTCCGGGAAGGAGTAAATTCCATCTTGTATAGCTGAGTTTCCACCCAAATCAGACGAATTCCCAATGATAGGAATTCCTAACTCACTCAGGATTGAGATCATGTTACCTATCATCATCCTAGTAAAGTGAAGTCTCTTTCATGAATGGTGTTATATAAAGAGACGTTAACACTTTGTGATCAGGTTTTATACAAACTCTTTGTATAGGACGCCCCAGCTTGCATGTCCCCAACACGAATGATCAGGATCAGACCATCTCTGACAAGTCACAACACTTGTGACCATTCCACAAAGTGGGCCGCATTTGCAGCATTACCAGGATAAGGCTTCCCTCCTATATCCATATATTACATACCATTTTGGTTATCACTCAAGACATGATCCACTTGTATGTCACCACATATATGCTTGAGTTACATATAGATAACCAGGGATTTTATGTTTATTGGTTTGTGGTAAAGCAAATAAAACATGCAAATGAGCAAACAACAAGATGTGAAGTAAATATTATATATTATGCAACATGAGCGTTTGTACAAACTGTTTATAAACTACAGGACATGAGACTTTAGGGCATCAACCTCAACAATCTCCCACTTGTCCTAAAGAGATGTGGGGTGTACATTAAACTAGTACAAAACAATAAACTAGGGCATAAAAGCCCAGTACAAGAGATTTTCCCACTTGCCCTAGTCCAGCCGCGAGCGATCCTATAGACCCATGCTCCGTAGTTGACCCTCAAACATTGTAACCGTGAGAGCCTTTGTAAACGGGTTAGCAACATTGTGCTCCGAAGCGATCTTCGTGATGATCACGTCCCCTCGATGCACTATCTCGCGGATCAGATGATACTTTCACTCTATTTGTTTAGCGCACCTGTGACTCCTCGGTTCCTTGGAGTTCGCTGCTATCCTACTATTATCTCATATAGGGTAATGGGCCTTGACATATCTGGAACAACTTCTAGTTCTGTCAAGAACTTCCTAAGCCAGATGGCCTTCTTAGCAGCTTCGCAAGCCGCTACGTACTCTGCCTCCAAAGTGGAGTCGGTGATGCACCTCTATTTAGTGCTTCACCACACTATAGCTCCTCTGTTAAGAGTAAAGGCTCACCCTGATGTGGACTTACAAGAGTCTTTATCAGTCTGAAAGTCAGAATCCGTGTATTCAATAAGGATCAAATACCTAGAACCATAAACGAGCATGTAGTCTCTTGTTCTCCGAAGATACTTGAGGATGTTCTTAACTGTGGTCCAGCAACCTTGGCCTAGGTTAGACTAATACCTACTGACTATGCCGACAGCGTAGCATATGTTCAAATGAGTACAGAGTATTGCATATATCAAACTGCCAACGACAGACGCTTGTGGGACCCGTCTCATCTCCTCAACCTCCTGAGGGTCTTAGGACACATGTCCTTAGACAAAGCGACTTCACGCCTGAACGATAGTAGGCCCCTCTTGGAGTCCTGCAAAGAGTACTTGAGCATCATCTTGTCAATGTACAATGCTTGAGATAGTACTAGCACTTTGTTCTTACGATTCCGAAAGATCTGTATACCTAGTCCATGGCCTTGACCCATTCATCTTGGTCAACATCCTTCATTGCCTTCTGATAGGATAACGGATCCTCAACATCGCCATCGGCTACCATAGCAAGAATTTCCGTGAAACCCAGATAGCGAACGGGTGGGTTCACAACCCTCCCACTACATCGAGGTTCCCTCAACTCTTGAGGTGAAATTGACCTACTCGATAAACTCCCATCAGCAACTCTTTTTGATGTAGTAGGCTCTTCAACAACTCTTGTTGAAGTTTCAATAGTTTCATTGGAAAGTCCATGCAACACGACTTTACTTCGTGGACTATGCTCCCTTATATGATCCTCTTCTAGGAAAGTAGCGTTTGTTGAAACAAAACCCTATTTTCCGTCGGATCATAAAAATAACCCCCTCGTATACCATTGGGGTAGCCTACAAAGAGGCATAACCTCGACCGTAGTTCCAACTTCTTGGGATTAGCCTCAGGAAAAAGTGCAGGGCAACTCCAAATGCGGAAGTGACATAAACTAGCTTTACGCCCGTCTATAACTCCAAAGGTGTTCTCGCAATACTCTTGAAGGGAACACAGTTGTGTATATATATTGCAGCCTCTACTGCGAAACCCCAAAAATAGTCTGGTAAGTAAGCGTAACTCATCATTAAGCGAACCATGTCCAACAAAGTCCTATTTCTCCTCTCTGCTACACCATTTTGCTGAGGTGTACCCGACGCTTAAAGTTGGGAAATGGTTCCATGTTCTATCAAATAGTCCTGGAATGCCGAGTCCAAAATCTCTCCACCTCGATCCGATCGAAGTGTTTTAATCCATCTATCCAATGCGTTTTCAACTTCAACCTTGAACTCTTTGAACTTTTCAAATGATTCAGACTTCCGTTGCATAAGATAAACATACCCGTACCTGGAGTAATCATCAGTAAAAGTGATAAAATACTCATAGCCACCTCAAGCTCGCACGTTCATAGGACCACAAAGGTCAGAATGTATTAATCAAGAGGCTCTTTGGCTCTATAACCTTTTCCAGTAAAAGGTTGTTTAGTCATCTTACCTTCAAGGCAAGACTCGCACACTAGTAAAGAATTTTCTTCTAACTTACTTAAAAGTCCATTCTTCACCAATTTCTCAATCCTATTGAGATTGATGTGCCCTAAACGTAGATGCCAAAGATGGACATTTTATTTTTGGAGAAATATGTCAACATTTTGATTGAGTTACGACAATTCTAAATAATTCAGTATTATAGAGGGAATTAATGGCTAACAACCTTAGCACATATAAATTAGATTCCAGATTTGCAGTATAAATAAAAACACCATCTTTATGAATAAACGCTTTATCCACATTAAAAGAGACAATATATTTACATTGCAATAAACACTTTACATAAATGAGGTTCCTTCTTAGTTCGAGAACAATATATACATCATTCAAAACAAGAAATCTATTTTGTGAAGCTAACTGGAGCCTCCCACAGCCACAGCTGAGACGATGTGCCCGGTGCCTACTCGCATCGTCATCCCACCAGCCTTCAGCTATTGCCAAGATCTAATATCCTGAAAAGAAGAACAAACGTGGTTAATGATGGCCGAATCAATTATCTAGGCTGAATCATCATTCTCCACTAAATAAGTTTCAAGTAAAAGTAAATTGTATTTACCTTTATCGGCCTTGACCTTAGCCTTGGCTGCTTTCTTCTCTTTCAGATAGTGAAGATAGTTCCTCTTCCACTGTCCATCCTGATTAAAGTAGAAACATTTTTCCTTTTCAATCGGTGGACGCCTCTTTGAGGCGGCAGGCGGTGGGTTAGCAGGCACCTTCCCTTTTCCCTTACCACCTTTCTTCTTCTTCCCCCTTCTTCTTCCCCTTTGCAGAGTTAGAAGTAGAAGGTGCAGACTTCATTCCTGAGATTGAACCTCTATGGAACGTCTTGGAGGATGAAGCAATATTTCCCTTACCCTTCTTCCTCTCCTTACTTTTCAATAAAGATTGGTAGGTCTGCAACTCATTGTGGAGAGTTGTATGGTTATATTTCCCTTTGTTAAGAATCACATTGCTAACAAAATGCAGGAAGCTCTTCGGAAAGAATGTAGGATTATGCTAACTAGGCTACCTTCATCGATGGTAGATCCATTCAACTCCGCCATATTAAAGTAGACTATCATGTTAAGCACATGTTCACGAACAGAGGTGCCTTCTTCCATTTTGGAGTTGAATATATATTTAAGAGCCTCATGCACAAACTATTTAGATGGTTATCCAAACATCCCCCACAAAGACTCCATGATTTCACACACGAAGACCATAGGCTCATGTATCTTGGCCAAAACGTCAGAAAAACTTGCCAAGATGTAGGCTCGAGCCTTCTAATTCGCCCTTGTCCATCTCTCGTATGCCTCCCGAACATTTCGAGCGGCATTAGGAGTTGGAATAGAAGGACAGGCCTCCGTGAGAGCGAACATGAGATCCTCGATGATTAGGGTCGTCGTGATCATGTGTTTCCATGTTGCGAAATTATCGCTAGTTAGTTTTTTGGCGCTCAACAAAACCAACGTGGCTGTTGCCTTTTTGAAAAAGGTGTTCCTGAAAATACGAACAAAACTTTATTAAATTTTCCTAAACCACTTTTAAACCAATCAGTTTTGCAAAATAGTTTCAAGTACCCTAAGTGAAAGACTTCTATTTTGCAATGATGCCCCAGTGAGGCAGGAAAAACGTCACTAGTGGGGTGATCAGTTACTCTTTCACTGGGATGAGACATTCTCAACCATTATGCAGAACCAACTCTTGGAACTGAACCTAACAGCCACCATTTTTGGGTCTAGAACTGTTAACCTTTAACAATTCTATGTAAGTGTGACCCCTCGCTTTCGGTGCCAGAGTCCCCCCTAATAAACCTACCGTAGGGAAGAAGCAAATTAGGACAAGAGACTAAGTTACCTTATCCTCTTACAGGAGATCAAATAAATAAACACGCAAAACTGCCATCCTTTAGGGGGACACTCCCTGGGTGCCTCGAGGCGATGCACATTAACTTTATTCAACCTAACGAGGGAGACCGAGGGATATGCTATTATACTTCCCACTCCTACTTACTATGAACACTCTCTCCATCCACCTTGATATTGACCTACCCAAACACCATCTGTTAGTGGGACATGCCAAAGGTGCTGTGAGGTCGACAGTACATCTCACGGTGTAGACTATGTAGGAGAAACATGAAAGGTTTAAGTGAAGCATCTTATGCCCCAAGTACCTCCCACTAAATGTTCTACCTAGGGGTTCATTAACCTAGACAATCCGACTACTGATTTTAGTCTAAGTCGTCTTTTTAAACTCTACTCATAAACAACGTTTGTTTATGAAATATGAACAAGTTCAAGTAGTCACATTTAAACACTTTAATGGATTGTCCTTAACTTGTATGCATGCATCAAATCTATCTAATTCACCTTTCTAGGTAAGTTCTCAGGTAGGGGTGTTACGTTTCTGTCAACTTAAATACCCTAGCTAGATAGAACCCACCTTAGCCAAAAGGTCCCTTATAGATAGATTTGCTACACTTTAACCTTTTATTAGCCAATTTAATCCTATTAAACTGATTAAAAGATTAAAGCCTTAGGGTTACTAATCATATTAGAACCGTGATCTTAGGTCTATGTGATCCAAGTTTTAAACATTTTAAAACCATGAATTAAACCTAAGTGAGCATGCATTTCTTTCTTTTTTCCTTTTAGTTCTAATTTCTCTTTAACTTTTAAAAAAGAAATAACTAAAAAACCATTGCATACAACAAGATGTTTATAACATTTATAAAGTAACCTATGTGTCATGCTTTATGAAATGTCTGATCATTACATACATAACTTTTATATCACGCGTACAACCAAGTAGACATGCTATCATTCACCCTTATACTATAACAATTATAATATAAAGATGATGTATGTCAATGCTTTTTATGCATGCATAAATATAACTCTTATATTATATGATGCATGAGCATGCACTTACATAATTAAATCATGTATCTCTAAATTATAACAATTACAATAAAGGGATGATGCATGATCATTGCATAAACTAAGGTGAGATTTACTATATGTGCATACCATATGACATATTATAAACATACATCGCATGTAATAAATAAAGGATTAATGGACCGGGATGAGCCTTTACAAAAACCGGAATGAAATAACCTTATCTATTACATTTTTCCACGAGTGAACCGGTTTACAAGAGAATCGGGTCTTGACCGTCAGGATGACTCCATCGTGTAGTAAACGCCGAAGGTAGACGATCGCCCAGTGCACACTAGACAATAGACACATAACCTAAACGATCGCGTAGACGACAACGAGGCTGCGAAACCTGATTGTTTAGGGAAAGATAGATGATCGTTTAGAAAACACAGCACATTATACGATAGTTTTGGAAAGCTATCCGATCGTTTAGGAATTAGCTTGCAATCGTTTAGGCGCTGAGCGACTATTGTATAGGATCTTGACTTATGCCATCGTTTACGTTTCCACACCGATGCCAAAAAAATTCCAAACTTTTTTGAACTCTTTCGAATGTTTGCAAAATGAAACAAAATTTCATTTTATTCTTTGGTTACAATAACTGACGCGACTGCTCCAACTAATGCACGTCTGAGAGAAATTTTAGACCAATTATCATATAATTAATCAGTTAAATAATTAATAAATATAATCATATTATATTCTTACCCTATAGTTTGATATCACATATCTATTATAGTAATTTCTCATCTACTTGATATAAATCATATTTATATTTAATTTCTTCTAAAATAATGTATCTCATACATTTAGCCAATTATATCATATATAATTAACTAGTCCAATTATATCATATATAATCGAACTTCCTTTTGTCAATTTGAACATTTCAAATTAACTCAAACACTGGTTCTCGACTTTATCCAAGCTACCCAGGGGACCTAATGGACTTGTGGCTCGAAACTTCAACGGTCCGTGAATAACTGACTAAACTCTTTAGCCACGAGATCCACAATCCATTAACTGTCAGGCATTCCATTAAAGACCAACAGCTGAACTCTTCTTATCACAGATATATTTCTGATGTCCATCAGATATAACCAATCATGAGTATGATGACCCTTCACAGATGCTCGTAAGTACAGCTCGGCCAATTTACCGCTTTGCCTCTGTAGTTACATCCCACTCCTTAAGTACGACTGATTCCTCTAATGAACAATACAACATAGTCCAACTATGTGTGAGTACCTCTCGGGCTAAGAGAAGGTGTGTGACGCCACATCGTTCAAGCCCTAGAATCAACCCTTAAAGGAGCTATCTATCTACTTACCCCTGCTTTGGGGAAGGAGTGAATTCCATCTTGTGTAGTTGAGTTCCCAGCTCCCAAATAAGATGAATCCCCAAAATGGTAGGTTTGAATTGGTGACCTGGCCACTCGCACCCATAAAAATTAAAGGACCGCCCTCAATGGCAGGAGTTCCCAACTCGCTCAGGATTGAGGTCATGTTACCTATGGTCATCCTAGTGAAGAGAAGTCTCTGTTATGAACGGTGTTATATGAGGAGACGTTAACACTTCATGGTTAGGTCTTATAAAAACTCTTTGTATAGGACGCCCCCGCTCGCATGTCCCCAACACGAATGATCAAAATTAGACCATCTGTGATAAGTCACAAAACTTGTGACCATTCTACCAAGCGGGCCGCATCTGTAGTGTTACCAAGATAAGGTTTCCCTTCTATATCCATATACTACAAACCATTTTGGTTATCACTCAAGACATGATCCACTTGTATGTCACCACATACAGCTTGAGTTACATATAGATAACTAGAGATTTTATATTTATTGGTTTGTGGTAAAACAAATAAAACATGCAACTGAGCAAAAAATAAGATGTGAAGTAAATATCTTATATTATACAACACAAGCGTTCATTCAAACTGTTTATAAACTATATGACACGAGAGTTTAGGGCATCAACCCCAACAAAAGGATCATCTAAAATTTTTTCAGACCTTATATATTCCAAGGAAATAACTATTCCCTTTAGCAATTGTTTCACAGCCCCATATCTAAGACGTATATGTCTCATTTTTTCATTGTATATACTATTCTTGGCAATATCTATCACAACCTGCGAATCACAGTGCACAGAGACTGGTACTGATGCTTCCCACATTTGTACATTCCTTAGTAGGCTTCCAAGACATTCAACCTCCTGTCCTACTAGTTCTAGAGCAATAAATTCATATTCCATAGTGGATCTAGCTATGCAAGTCTATTTTGCATGCTTCCACGATATTACACCAAGTATTATGTTAGCATCCTTAAATCTTTCATTTCAAAATGTGATGATAATAACAATAGGTATCATGTAATGTCTCTATGTTTGTTCAAACGATGAGCATATCATTAACATACGAACATATAATTACACACTCAGCTCCAAACAACTTTGACTAAACATAGGTATCAGAGGAGTTTACCTTAATCCCATTGTTTATCAAAGTATCATTGAGTTTTTCATACCATTGTTTGGGAGCTTGTTTAAGACCGTAACGAGATTTTTTCAGTTTACGTACTTTGTTTTCCTGACTGGCAACTGAAAAGCCTTCAGCTTGTATCATATAGATTTCTTCTTCTAGATCACCATTGAGAAATGTTGTTTTTATATCCATTTGGTGAATTAGGAGTCCATGGATAGCATCTAGTGCAATTAAGGCTCTAATAGTAGCTATTTTTGTTATAGGGGAATACATGTCAAAGTAGTCAATACCTTGTTTTTTGTGTATACCCTACTACTACCAATCTAGCCTTGTATCTTTCAATTGAACCATCTCGTCTTGTTTTCCTTTTGAAAATCCACTTGCACTTAATAGGTTTACTTCCTTTTGGAAGATCTACTAAGTTCCAAGTTTGGTTCATAATTAGAGAATCTAGTTCACTCTTAATGGCTTCTTCTATAAGCAAAAGTCTACAGAACTTAAGGCTTCTTGGTAAGTTTTAGGATCCTCATTTATTAGTTAGACATACGAAAACTGACAATCAATATCATTTGGCCTCTCAACTAAAAAAGCAGTTAAAAAATCAGGACCTAAAATTTTCTCAGTTCTCTATCTCTTACTTCTTCTAGGTTATATATCATGCATTCTATCAGTAGTGCTAACATCTACAATTTCAAACATACTATCACAAGCTATATTATTTCTTGTTTCATGCATACTATTAGATGAGGAAGACATGGAACCAGATACATTCTCACAATAAGACATTCTAATAGATTCAATGTTTCCTTATTTTAATGGAAGAACATTCTCAAAAAATTCTATATCCCTATATTCACATGCGAATCTATCATTCAAGCATATAAATCTATGTGTAGCACTATTTTGAGCATAACCAATAAACACAATAAAAAAATTTTAGATCCTACCATAAGTTTCTTGAATGCAAGATATGTGTGTCACGTTGATACAACGTTCATAAATGGGCAAAATTGAGCAGTCGTTAAACGAACACGGACAAAAATGAACGGTCAACACAAATATTAATAAAATGATTTATTAATAATTTTATTTAAAAATAGTTAAATAAATAAGAATTTAGTTTTCTAGTGTGGTTACCCAAACTTGCCTATCTGACTAATCGAACGAAGATGATGATGTGTGCATGTGGTGAAAGGGTCAACAATTTAGACTCTTATCAACAATGCCTTTATATTTATACTCTCTAGCCAAAGCTAAATTTACCCATGTGGGACAAAGCATCCCTACACGTGTTTTTAGCTTTCAATAATCCAAAAATATCCTTTGGAAGATCTAACTACCATCTAATTGCATTCCCTTAATAGTATTCCCTTTTTAGATTTATCTTAAAAAATTGATTATTATTTTTTTTTTTAAAATGCCATCTTATATCTTTTATCAGATTTGCTTGTTTTTAAAAGAAAATTTATTATCATATCTATTATTATTATTTATTTTTTTACATCTAGGTAAAAATTTATTATTCAAATACTATATTAAATTTCAAATCTATAATCTGAATCGAGATCAACGGAAGAAGGAATAGTTGTTATTCATTTTCTTATGTAACCTTTTTTCTTATTATTGTAACGTAGATTGATACGAAGGAAGGGGATTATAAAGTTGGTTTTGACGGTTTGACTTGAAGCTTTGAGATTGGGATCTCTAATTGTAGTATCATGGCTGTCAAGACTATTCGCCTTCTTTCCTTAAGAATTCTTTCTACTCTAATCTTGCTGCCATTTTTTTAATGAAGTTCACTTGTTTATGATTTTGGAGTCTCATTTTTAGAATTGGAATTTAGCTCCACGTTAATCATCCAAACTTTTTACAGTTTGAATTCCTTTGTCAATAGCTCTTGATTTGAGGTTTTAAGGAGGTTTTATCCTACTTTTTGAACTTTTCTCTCTATTTTGTGGTTTATAAGCCTGTTCATTCGCTAGTTAATTCCTTCACTGATTTTCTTTTGTAAATCGTTTATAAGCCTGTTCATTTGCTAGTTAATTCCTTCACCGTTCGGCTATCAATTCTGAGAGTGATGATGCACCAAAAAAATGAATAGTTAAGGTACTTTTTCACTCATATACTGAGTTTATTCCTATATTTGTTAAACTTTTTTTTTTTTCCAATACACCATATTTAAACTTTTTTCTTTCGAATTATTATACTATATCAGTGGGGTAAAGTCTTAAAAAAATTATAAATATAATGTCTATGTATATGTTGATGTTGCAAATACAAGGTATGTTTTAACTTTTATTCGTTCAAATACACTATATTTTAACTTTTTCTTTTGAAGTAGTATACTATATTTATGGGGTTTAGTCTCACAGAAATTGTGAATACAATGTATATGTATATGTAGATTTTGCAAATACAAGGTAGTTGTGTCTTCGTTGATCATGTTAATTAGTTTCTTGTTTTCATTGAATAATATTTAGGATAATTGCAGTTGGTGACAATTTTAGGAATAATAACAAAGTATATAATATCATTTAAAAAAAGCTGCAAATATAGTCAAGTCTATCAGCGATAGACTTCTATCTTTGATAGACTTCTATCCTTGATAGACTCCCAAGTCGATGAGCAATAGACTTCTATCCTTGATAGACTCCCAAGTCTATCAGCGATAAACTTCTATCGTTGATAGACTCTTGGTCTATCGCGGTCTATCACTGATAGACTATTTAAATTTGGTCATATTTGTATTTTTTTACATTATGTTATATTTGCTAATACTTTGAATCAAATGTCTATATTTGCAACTATTCCTAATATTTAACCATATACCATTTTTATTTCTTTTACTATAGTGTTTTTGTGGTCTTATGGGACTAATAGTTAAATATTTATGTTTTTTTTTGGTTTTTTTAAGTAATTAATGTTTGAAAATATTATGTTTGTTTCTTTTTCTTTTTTTAGTTAATAGATATTTGTTTATACAGAAGTTTCAAGATTATATATTAATAGAAACTTGATGCTAAGGATTTGAATTTTAGATTTATTCCCTTTTTAATAGATAATGAAATATGGGTTCTTATGATTTTAAGTTTAGATATTTTGAATTAGGGATATTTTGGTGAATTGTTAATTCGTAATTAATAATTCTAAAAATCATTTTTTCGTTTCTTTAATTTCAGAACTTTTTTGTTATTTTTTTCCCAAATGATACGTTTGTTCGTACGAGATTTTAAGAGAAATTTATTTCGTGGAACTTGAACTTTGTATTTGTATTAATTTTGTGGAAAGTAAGTACAATCTCTAATACATAATATTTTGATGCTTTTAAAATAAAATATAATCTTTAAGCTAGTTGATATTCTTGAATGATTAGCCTTTGGGCTTGTTGATCTTCTTGGATGATCGACCTTTGGGCTTGTTGATCTTCTTAGATGATCGGCCTAATTTTCTTGGATGATCGGCCTTTGGGCTTGTTGATCTTCTTAGATGATCGGCCTTTAGGCTTGTTGATCTTTTTGGATGATCGGCCTTTGGGCTTGTTGATCTTCTTGAACGATCAACTTTTGGGCTTGTCGATCTTCTTGGCTAAATGCGTACGCTTGATGTATAGAAGTGGGGCATGTGAATGTTCTTGAGCTTCGAGTCTTGGAAGAATGCTTGTATCTTCAAAAGACTTCAGTTTTCAAGCATGGTCAGATTGCTTACATCTTCAAAGGACTTCGGTCTTCAAAACTTTGATATGCCTTCTGATATTCAAAGCTTTAGTGTCTTCTGATCTTCAGAGCTTTGACATGTCTTCTGATTTTCAAAGCTTTTGTGTCTTTTGATCTTCAAAGCTCTAGAGGAGTTATGTTCTTTAGATCGAGAGCGTTTCCCTTCAATTCTTTCAACCTCCTCCCAAATGATGAGATAAATATCTCTATTTATAGAGGTTTCTCATGGGCCTTACATGGGTTTGAGCCTAATTATGGATCAAAATTGGGTTTGAGCTAAAATTGGGCTTGAACTCATTTGTTGTTGGGCCGAAATACTGGGCTTGAACTTAATCTTTAATTTAGCCAAAAATTTCACCACGAGTTTGAATTGGGTTGGGCCCGAGCGACCTTAATTACTCGGCCCAATCCAACTTATAATTTTTCCAATAAGCTCGGACTTTTATTGATGATGTGGCAACTCGTGATTCGCTGAAATTTCTCCTTCAACAATGTTTTATTTTGATATTTTTCTTGTCAGTCCAAAGAAAAACATTAGATTTTCAAAATATGGATTTGAGACTTAATTAAGAATCTCGAGCTCACAAACTTGAAAATCCAAACATCTTAAATTAATTCATTTTGCATCAAATTTACCCGAATCATAACATAGTTTAATATTTCAGTTGAAATATCAAAATTTTGATCGGAATTTTGAGATTTTTCAATAGGCTTGAAATTTCGGTGGAAAAATTTCGATTTCCCCTTAGTTTCTCGAAATGTCGAGTTTCCATCGATATTTCAATATCCTCATCAAAATTTTGAGTTTTTTTTTTTTTTTTTATTAATAATTAGCTACGCTGGCCCAATAAATGTTCTCTCTCTTTTATCATAAGAAATATTTATTTTGAAGAAACTACATATTTTGATTCAAATCTTTTCCATTGACTTTTTAGATTAATTCACCTCAAACTTGATTAGATATAAGTTCTATGACATTCCTCTCATTTTCTCTCCAGATCTACTTCTAGAGTTTTCTTTTTCTTCTTTCTTTTTCATTATGTTTTGTTATGTTTAGTGTTATGCCTTTTATATCCCTCTTATGTTTATTATGATATTTCATCTTTGTTATATTATGTTAGTTTAATGTTATGATTTTTCACTTTTTTATGCACTTCATTTTATAATAAAAAATTTACAATTATTTTATATGCAAACATTTCAAGGTTCTTTAATTTTGTAATTAATTTTCAACATTTGATATTATTTGTAATTATTTTTTATTTCATTTTAAAATTTTCACTTTTGCATCGACATTTACACAAATAATTTACAATATAGTCTTACTTTATAGAAGTGATAATTAAAAATTGTCAATTATAGTCTAATTCGGTTACAACTAAAAGTTCGTGAGCTAATTATAACAATTTCATAAAAATTTTCGAAATTTTTATCGATATTGATATTTCTATCAATATTTTTATAAAATTGGAATACCGATATTTCCATCAAAATTGATATTGTGAACCTTGAATCATACTAACTCAAACAAACCAATTAAGTACGATTACTAACTTCAAACTTAATAAAAAAT
Organism: Benincasa hispida; assembly: GCF_027475165.1. Lineage (NCBI taxonomy): Eukaryota > Viridiplantae > Streptophyta > Magnoliopsida > Cucurbitales > Cucurbitaceae > Benincasa > Benincasa hispida. The sequence goes on along the minus strand of NC_143487.1, from coordinate 57,211,347 downwards.
AACTAATTTACTGCATGTGAAAACACGGTGCATTACAACAATATACCACTAGAAACTTAGGGCTTAAGCTTTAGAACTTAAATTTTATTGTAGATTAACTTGAGTACAACAAGCATCATGTGGTAAATATATAACATAAAGGACTAACCAATGGATGGGATATCTTTGACTTTGCCACTATCATCCAAGTAAACAAAAACACGGTTGCAACAGAAATTTTCAATTCTAACCGTGCCAGGTAATAAAAATAAAACCCTCACAAAAGAGACATCTCTTTCAATTTTGCTTTTAGCTTCGTCTCCCTTCATACCTACTACACCAGGCCACCTAAACGTGCCTCCTGCAAATACCAATTCCAACATTCATAACATACCAATTGCAAATTTGTTTCGTATCCATTTCAATTTTTGTTTTTGGTTTTTGAAATTAAAGTTCATTTCGTCGAAAACAAAAATAAATTTTTAAAAAAACTTTTTTTTTTTTTTTTTTTTTTAGTTTTAATATAGATGCCAGAGCAATCTTAAATCACTAATTCACCCAAAAGCTTAAGTTGATAGGGTAAAACAAATTTTCATAAGGTAATCGCAATGGACGATACTTTTAAAGTTAATAATCAAGTGCATAATAACATTTTTAAAGTACTGCAAATGTATCAAAATCTATCAGTGATAGTCTCTATTATTGATGGATTCTTATTAGTGATATGGTTTATCATTAATAGGTCGAACGAGTATTTATAAGCTTAATTTTCATAAACGAAAAGAAAAAAATAAAATGATTATCAAATGAGACAACGTAGATAGAATTACAAAAAAGATAAAAGACCCTAACCGTAATTGCAACATGAAGAATCCATGCAACCACAACTTATACAAGGTGGGTATGGATGACGAGGCCTAGGAGAACAATCCATTTGCACCTTGATATTATGCTGAAATCAACTTCTAGCATCCTCTTATATATACACATAACCTAAAATATTGCAATTCAATTAAAAAAATTTACATCCCATTGCAATTTATTATTTCTCTGATTTAGCCAATATGCTTTCTGTTTAGGTACATGCATGCACCTAACAGGTTAGTTTCTCTTGTTTAGGCATTTTTAGGTACAAGACCTAAAATATATATAAGATACTTTTTTAAGATATTGTGCTTAAAAGTGATTAAAGTGGACGATATAAATCTTTTTGAAGTTGAAATAGCAAAACTTCTCTATAAAATGTATACAATCAAGCTCATCAAAAAAGTTTTATTGCAGAAGGTTATATTATCAATCAATGTGATATTCTGCACTAGTTATTTTCACACCATAGAAACTAAGTTCAACCAAAAGAGAAGAAATGGAGATAATGATCATAACCTTATGAAGAAATATCTATCTTTAAACCAGTTGATCGTCCTATGGGACCTGTCAAACAAACAAGATGGCTAATGATAGAAGAGCGGAGACAAGCTCATCTCTATATTTTAAAGAACTGTGACGATGTCCTCCCATATATTAGATATGTAAAAGTTCTCTTATTGGTAATTTTTTAAATATTTTTAAATAGAATGTAAAGTAATTTTTTAATTTTTTTTTTAGTGAGCATATACAAGGATTATAACATCTTGACCATAGAAATGCACAAAGAAAGCATGATAAAGAATTTGTAGAATGGTTTGAAGATCATGTAAGTGAGAAAAGACAATAGTTATGATATTTATTTATCTATATAATTTCTATTCGTTTTAAAATATGATAGTAGTTTTCTATGTACGGTACTAAATTATAAATCGATGGAAGCAACAAAGTTGACAAACAATTACTAGATTTATCTCAAGATCCATCACAAGAAGTAACATGCTACAAAGGGTACATTATTAATGGATTTAGATTTCGTATCAAGGATAGTGATGATTTAAGAAAAACACAAAATAGTGGGATAGCAGTAAGAGGAACTGATGATCAAGAGTATTTTGGTGTATTGCATGATATTATTAAATTGCAATATATGGGTAGAAACAAAGTCGTTTTGTTCAAATGCAAACGGTGAAATATTAACAGCCTCAATAAAGGAATTAGAATCAATGATCATGGACGTATGAATAATGTACACACTGGCTACAAATGAGCCATTCATGCCAATCTGAACAAGTTTTTTACCTTGGAGATAGAAGAATTCCGACTTGGTATTTTGTGTTAAAAGTTGATCCAAGAGATTATTACAATATCCCTTTGATTATAGATGAAGATTGTCAAGAAGAACATGACGAAGAATACGAAAATAGAGGAATTTAATTCTTATTTTTTTTTTGCCGTTTATGTTAGGTAATCTACTTTTAACTTTATAATATATGATATCTCTTCTTTCTTAAACTAAAAGTCAATTTTTATTATGTTATTATCTAGCTTGTTTTTTCCAACAAGTTCATTATTTGTGTAAATGATGAAAAAAATAAGAAGCGGATTCAACAACAATAATAGTATAGATAGTCGTGAGAATACTACGATTGCATCTGCATCTAATTAAATAGTTGATGCTCAACAATCTTCAACAAAATCTAAAGCAAAAGTTGGTTTAGAAGCTTCATCATTGTTTACGAGAGAAATTGGATCAACTACTGGTAAAAAAAAATTTCTTAATAGAGGTAACATGTTTTTTATAATATATATATTATTGATGTTTGATTGTTAGTAACTTACTTTCTTTTTTTCCTTTTGACTTTAGAATTTTCTTCTAAAGTAAGAAAAGTATGTGGTCCCACACGTAATCTCAAACTGGTTAAACTACCTCATGGGATTAGATGTGAAGTATCATAGAGGAAGAAACGACTTGTTGGAGATAATGCTGATATCTTTAAAAGCCAATGCACTATCTTAGCTAGACAAGTCAACTTTACTCCTTTACAAGTAAAAAGTTACAGAGATATCGATACAACAACAAAAAGGAAACTATTTGAGTTTACATTGGTATGTGAAAAAATAATAGTTTTTTTCTTTAATTTACTTCTTACATAATTATATTACAACTACCATTTTCTTTGCAGAACAATTTAAAGTTGAAGATCACGAGGCATTAGTGTTGCTTCAAATTCACCGATCCTATAATAATAGGAGAGATGGTTTAAAGAAAAAATGGTTGTGCAAATACGACACAGTTGTAGAAGCTTTAACAAATATTCCATCAGAAATTACAATAGAAGATGCAGAATATATTTCAAAGTTGTGGAAGTTAATTGAATATCAGGTTGTATTTTAATTTTTTTTTTATTGATGCTCATATTCTAGTTTTGAAATACAGGAGATGTATGAAAGAAACCAAAAGAACCATTCTAAATTGAATGTATATCACACAATGATTCACAAAGTATATAACAAAGAGTTGAAAAGGAGATAATTAAATGAAAATTACATAAACTGCTTTTAATTTATTCAAATTATCTAATATATAATATTTTTCACTTCAAAAGGTTCGAGTCACTAATGAAGAACTAGTTGAATTAGAATTTGGGAGCTAACTCACTTGAGCAATAATGGATTGGCTGTGAATAAAACTACACAAGAGAAAATGGTAAGTAATAACTAATGGATAGATATGATGTTATTGGTTAGAGTTTGAGTAAAGGTTATTAATTTATATCTCTGTTGCTCTGTTCTGGAAAGGATTGATTTAAAGAAGTCTCCGTAATATGTGTTTGTATTTGAATTTAGATAGGATTTATGTAATGTATAATGTTACACATATTTAACTCATAATATGTTTAATTAAAGCATAGACTATGTATGTGGATTAATAATTTATCACATTGGGTTATTTTATTAGATTGTGCCCTATTATGTGATCTAATTAACCGTAGATTCCTAATTGAGTATGAATTTAATGGGTAAAAGCCTATTCCTAGTTAATTAGGGTTTAATGAGAACCCTTATTGAACTAGTATATAAAGAGACCTTAGGGCTATGGTCCCCATATATAGCAAAATAATAAGCATTCAGTCTTTCTTGAATCCCAGATCCCATTAAGGACATTCGAAGTTTTGATCGAGGAAGACCATGGTCATCCATCATCATCTTGAAGTCATCAATTTTGCAATGGAATTCGGTATGCTATTTTTGACAATTTGGCATGAATGATCCTATGATTTATCTATTCAATATAGATATTAAAAATTTATGCTAACAAGTGGTATCAAAGCATGAATTTCATGTTGAATTGTCGATTCATATTTGTTTGTCATGGATCTTCATTCAATTTTTTGGTAAAGAAGTTTAAAGAATTAAAAAAAAAAAAAAAAATTGGAGTGCACTGATTTTCCACCTCCACCGACGAGCGACTTTTCATTAGCCGCATGTTTAATGAAATCATTCAATTAGGTGGTTTTGAATTCAAGTTTCATTTGTTTTTTTTTAAAAAAAACAAAAAATTTGATAATGTCCAATTTAATGGAATCCAAATTGTTTTATAAATTTGAATTTCCCAATTTCTTGTTGATGCTTTTAATTTAGTTTTAGTTTGAGAAACTTGGTGAATTCGGTAGATTTCAATTTGATAGATTTAGTGGATTTAAGTTTTTTTTTTAAGGGAATAACAGTATTAATTTAATAAATTGAATGAAGTTGTGGACGTGAAAAAAAAAATCATGTTTATAATAGGAAAGACTATTCTGGGAGGAATTTTCATTGATGCTCTTAATTTATTAATCAATCCGTTTGGTTGTTTCGGCGATTCTTATATGATCTTGTTTGATCTTGCCGGTGGTTCTTGATCTTGATTATTGATAATTGAGTGAATTTAAATCTAGCTTTTAAATTAATAAGTTTTGTGAATTTGAATCTAAATTTTTACTAATGATTTAAGTCAAGATTTGAATAATTATATTGTGGATTCAAGATTAATTGATCATGTTGTTGTTTAAATTTAAATACGATTGATAATGTGGTAAATTTAAATTTAAATTTGATTGATATTTTGGTGAATTTAAATTTAAATTTGATTGATGATATTTAGCGATATTCACATGTTTTTGTTGCTTTAATTGTATTCTGTGTATGCAATTATTAAGTGAATATTAGTAAAGACTATTTAATGTTCTTCCTTTTTTATTTTTGTACAATAATACTATATATTATTGTGTCTTATGTTTTAGATTGAGTTGGTCAAGATAATATGTTACCAAAGTAGCCTCTGTTATCTAGATTAATTTAATTCTAAAATATAAGATGTGCATATTCATGAATTTATGCGGATTATTATTGGTCCAAAAAAGATAATTATTTGGCCAAATTGTGAGTATGCATGTGGTAATGAGTATGTGGCAATTATAATGATTGTTCATGTGAAAAATAGTCGGTCCAAAGAAAGGCTATTTTTTAAAAGAATTAATTGTTAGTACTTTGATTACTACGTTGAGAGTACCATTTAAAGTTGGTGTTTTTTGCTCAAATGCTAGACATCAATGTTGTGCTAGGTATCTTGTTAAAGGGGCCCACCACATATGTGAAACTATTTTGTTATATTTTAATTGTGAGCATATGTTTTGTTGTTTATTGTTTCTGTTGGTTTTACTCAAATATCTGGAAATCTGAGTTCAATCCCTAAGTTGAATGGATCGAACTTCAAGATTTAGAAGGAAAGCCTAGAGATACTTCTCGGGTGTATGGATTTGGACCTTGCATTAAAGACCGTAAACTATTTCTACTGAGGATTAGCCAAATACGACTAATATAGAGAAGTGGGAACAGTCAAATTGCATGTGTCTGATGATCATTAGACACTCCATTCCAGAGTCTTTTCGGGGCTCTATCATGGAAAGTGAAAATGCCAATAAGATCATTGCTCAAATTGAGAAATATTTTGCTAAAAATGAGAAAGGGGAAGCAAGTAGTCTTTTGACTTCTTCAACTTCTATGAAGTATAAGTGCAATGGAAACATAAGGGAATACATTATGGAAATGTCTAATCTTGTAGGTAAATTAAAGGCATTTGATATCGAGATAAATGAAAATTTACTCGTGCATTTGGTACTTATCTCTCTTCTTGCACAATTAACTCAGTTTAAGATAAGCTATAATACTTAGAAGGATAAATAGAGTATTAATGAGCTTATCTCACAATGTGTGCAAGAAGAAGATAGGATTATGAGAGAAAGGACAGAAAGTACTCATTTGGTAATAGGCTTTCGTGATAAGAAGAAAAAGAAATTTTTGGATGTTGCAAAAGGGACATCTCAGTAGAATAAAAATAAGAAATAAACTATTGAAAATCCTTCTTTTCTTTGCAAAAGGAAATGTCACTTCAAAAAAGATTATCCCAAGTACGCCAAATGGCGTGTAAAGAAGAGTAAACTTCTTACTTTGGTTTGTTATGAAGTTAATTTAGCTTCTGTACCTATAGATACATGGTGGGTAGATTCTGGTGCTACTACTCACATAAGTATACCAATGTAGGGTTATCTGTGGAGCCGGCCGCCAAGTGATGCTGAAAGATTCATCTATGTAGGCGATGGAAAAGCAGTTCCAGTTGAAGCTATTGGAAATTTTAGATTACTGTTAAAAACTGGTTGTTATTTGGATTTGAATGAGACTTTTGTTGTATCGTCATTTAGACATAATTTAGTTTCTATTTCCAGTTTGGACAAATTTCGTTTTTCTTATTCTTTTGGAAATAATAAAGTTAGTCTTTTTCAAGATTCTAAGCTTATTGGTATCGGTTCTTTAATTGATAGTCTACATATGCTTGATTCTTTTGCTTCATTTAACAAGATCCTGTTATCTAATTCATGTGGTACAAAGCGTAAATTAAAAGAGAATTTCGCTATGTTATGGCACAAGCGTTTAGGTCACATCTCTAAACAGAGAATCAGAGACTTGTGTCAAATGAAATCCTTGATTCCCTTGATTTAAGTAACTTCAATGTTTGTGTGGAATGTATTAAGGAAAAATAGACAAACATAAGAAAATTAGGTGCCGACAGATGCTCAAACGTCTTAGAACTACTACATACAGACATTTATGGTCCATTTCCTACGGCCTCTTGGAATGGACAACAATATTTTATTACGTTCATAGACGACTATTCAAGATATGGGTACCTATATTTAATTCACGAGAAGTCTCAATCTTTGGACGTTTACAAATCTTTCAAAGTTGAAGTTGAACTTCTACATGGAAAGAAAATTAAGGCTGTCAAATCTGATCGTGGTGGTGAATATTACGATAGATATGATGAATTAGGTGAACAACGTCAAGGGCCCTTTGCCAATACCTAGAGGAATATGGAATCGTCCTGCAATACATTTTGTTGGGCAAACCTAGAATGAATTGTGTAGTGGAAAGGCGAAATAGAACACTTAAGGATATGGTAAGAAGTATGATTAGTCATTCTTCTCTACCAAAATCCCTATGGGGTGAGGCATTAAATACGAGAGCATATATCCTTAATAGGGTACCTAGTAAAGTAATAGCCAAAACCCCTTATCAGTTGTGGACAGGAAAGAAGCGTAGTATTAGGCATCTTCACATCAGGGGTTGTCTGGCTGAAGCTAGGCCTTATAGGCTTAGTGAAAGAAAATTGAACTCAAGAACTATTAGCTGTTATTTTATTGAGTATTCTGAGCACTTTCGAGGTTTCAAGTTTTACGGTCTCGCTTCTAGATCATTGTTTGAGACAAGAAATGCTAGATTCCTTAAGGATGTTGAGTTTGAGGGGAAGATAACATAAGGAAAGTTGTCTTTGAAGAGGAATTGGTTTCTTTTCCTCATGTGGTTATAAAGATGTTCGGGCTCCAATTCCTGACTTCATTATTGAACCAATTATAGAACAAGACAACATTGAAGTCCTCATTGTTGAATCTGAAGTTCAAACTCAACAACCTTAAGAAGTGCCACTAAGAAGATCTACTAGAGAGAGAAGAAGTGCAATTCTAGATGATTATATTATGTTTCTTCAAGAATATCAGGATGATGTGGCGTAATAGAAGATGATCCAATCAACGTACAAAGTTCTAACTCTCAAAAGTGGATAAGTGCTATAGAAGAGGAAATAAAATCCATGAAAGACAATGACGTTTGGGAACTTGTCGAACTGCAATCAAGAGTGAAACCCATAGGTTGTAAATGGATATTTAAAACCAAAAGACATGAAAATATAGAAAGATGTAAGGCTCACCTTGTTGCAAAGGGTTTTACTCAAAAGGAAGGCATTGATTACAAAAAGACTTTCTCTCCGGTTTCATCAAAAGACTCTTTTAGGGTAGTCATGGCACTGGTAGCTCACTTTGATTTAAAGCTACACTAGATGAATGTAAAAACTGTGTTTCTCAATGGAAACATTGATGAGAAGATTTATATGGTGCAATTAGAAAACTTTGTGTCTGGTATTTCAAAGTCTATGGTGTGCAAATTAAAGAAATCCATCTCTGTCTCAAGCAAGCCTTTCGTCAATGGTATCACAAATTCCATGAAGTGATAACCTCCTTTGGTTTTGAGGTGAACATAGTGGAAGGTTGTGTATATCACAAGTTCAGTGGGAGTAAATCAATCTTTCTGGTGTTATATGTCGATGACATACTCATAGCTAGTAATGATGTAGGTTTATTGCATGACACTGAGAGATTTCTCAAAAGGAATTTTGAGATGAAGGATCTTGGTTATGCTTCTTTTGTATTAGGAATTGACATACTGCAAAATAGTTCTCAAGGTATTTTGAGATTGTCACAAAAGAACTACATTGAAAAGATCTTGAGTAGATTTGGCATGAAAGATTGTGCACCGGGAGATACCCCAATCACTAAAGGTGATAAATTTCATTTAGGTCAATGCCCCAAGACCACACTCAAGACTAAAAAGATGCAGAAGGTTCCCTATGCATCAGTCATTGGAAGTCTAATGTATGCTCATGTATGTATGCGTCAAGATATTGCATTTATAGTTGGAGTGTTAGGCAGATATTTGAGTAACCCGGGGATAGATCATTGGAAAGTAGCCAAACGGGTTATGAGGTATTTATAGAGAACAAAAGATTATATGCTCACTTATCAGATATCAGAAGTTTTGGAGATCATTGAGTATTCTGATTCTGATTATGTTGGATGTCAAGACACTTTGCGATCCACTTCAAGCTATATCTTCATATTGGCTGGAGGAGCTGTATCTTGAAAAAGTTTTAAACAAACACTTATGGCTTCTTCTACCATGGTTGTGGATTTTATAGCATGTTATGAGGCATCCAATCATGGAATATAGTTGCGAAATTTTGTCACTTGGCTGCGGATAGTGGTTGGCATAGAAAGACCACTAAAATTATTTTGTGACAATAAATTGGCAGTGATGCATTCCAACAACAACAAAAGCAATACGAAGTCAAAACATGTAGATGTGAAGTTTCTGGTTGTTAAAGAAAGAGCTCAGAATGATCAAATTTCAATAGAACACATAAGAACAAACTCTATGGTGGCAGATCCATTGACTAAAGGTTTACCACCTAAAGTTTTTCATGAGTATGTTGCTCACATGGGTGTTAGTTACTTTTCTAATTCCATGATTTAGTGAGAGTTTGCTATTGAAGATGTTATTTGACCTTATTTTGTTAATTTTCTATATAGAATAAAGTTGATGGTTTATGTTTATTATTTGAACTCGTTTATCATGCATGCAGTTTAGCATAAAGTTTTTTGGAATGATCTTATTAAGGAATTTGGACCAGTTGGAAACAGGTATGATCTAGATCACTTTGCATGTAGTTTCCATGCTATACATCCATACTTGATCTATGTCATTGAATGTATTGGAATTAGTGATCAAGAAAGGTTTAGTTACAAGGGTAGTGACGAAAGCCGCCTTGATTCCATGCTAATACAGGAGATGGACCAGATTGAACTAAAAGAGAATTCTATTATTGAAGTAACCTATTTATGCGCGCTTAGAGTTTATGTGATTTAATTATATTAGGTACACAGACATAGCCCAAGTGGGAGATTGTTAGAAATATTTAAATAATAATATGTTTAAGTAAAGTATGGGCTATGTATGTGGATTAATAATCTATCAAATTAGGTTATTTTATTAGATTAGGCCCTATTATGTGATCTAATTAATTAAGGTCGTAGATTCCTAATTGAGTATGGACTTACTGGGTAGAAGCCTATTCCTAGTTAATTACGGTTTAATGGGAACCCTAATTGAACTAGTATATAAAGAGACCTTAAGGCTATGGTCCCCATATATACCAAAACAATAAGCACTCAGTCTTTCTTAAATCCCATCTAGAAAGAGATTCCACTAAGTGCATTCGGAGTTTTAGTTGAGGAAGACCATAGTCATCCATCATCATCTCTAAGTTATCATCAATTTTGCAATGAATCCGGTATGTTATTCTTGATAATTTTGCTTCAATGAATCTGCCTCAACTTGTCTTCAACAAACTGCGATAAATATACCTATTCAGTATATTGTATGTGTGTGAAAAAACATTTAGAGAAAGAAGAGAGTTAGAGAGCACTTATCTGTAAACCTTCACCTTGTAATTCTTCTTAGATAAAGCTGATTTCTCCTTTGCACAGTGGATGCAGGCTGATAACCGAACCATTTAATTTCTCTATTCTTTCTCGATCTCTCTTTACCTTCTTCATCATAGCTTGTTAATTTTGTCTTCGAAATCAACTTTTTCCTCTGTTTTTATTCTCTTGACCGAAACTCATCTCACCTAGACAAAATCACATGCAAAGACTTTACTCATTTTACCTATGTTGATAATATTGTTTAAAACAGGTGTAAATCTAAATAGTCTACATGTGTGTTCTTATGTAATAGTGGTATCAACGCTCTATTACAATAAAAAAAAACCAGTTCTTGATCAGTCAAGAATGGCTTTTGTGAGGTTTGATATAGAAAAGTTTGATGGCAAGACAGACTTTGGGTTATAGAAAGGCAAGATCGAAGCAATCTTGGAACAACAAAAGGCTTTGAAAGCCTTAGAAGACCTTGCCAAACTCTCAGATAGCATATCAAAAGAAGAAAAGCAAGTAATAGAATCAGTGACTATGGAACTCTGATTCTTAATCTGAAAAATAATGTTCTCGGACAAGTAGTAAAAGAAGAAACATCTTACAAGATTTGGAATAAGCTAAACGCATTGTATGTTTCAAGAGAGACCTGCCAAACAAAATGTGCATTAGAGAGAAATTTTTTACATACAAGATGAATTCGCAAAATCTATCTTAGAAAATTTAGATAACTTCAAGAAAATCACTACTGAATTCAAGAACCTTGGAGAAGAAAATGAGGCTTTTATTCTTTTAAATTCTTTACCAGAAAAATGTAATGGTGTAAAACCGACATTGAAATATGGCATACAATGAATGCCATTGTTGGGTCATCAAAACCAAAGAAATGGAGAATTCAATGAAGGAAAGCTCAACGACCAACCAAAGATAATCAAACTGGAGAAGGTCTTTTTACAAAAGGTAAGTCAAAATCCAAACAGAATTACAATGAAAAGAAAGGAAAGCAATCTAAATGCACTTACTGTCACAAAGAAGGACATTGGAAAAACGATTGCTAGTCTCTTAAAAAAAGCAAAATGACAAGAATAAGAAGTCCAAACAACCAGAACCTTCAAATGGAGCAGATGAGAATTCATTCTCTTTCTCAGATGCTCTCACAATAACCACTAAAGATGAGGAAAAGCCTAATGATCGCTCAATTGAAGATTGGGTTATGGATTCCTATTGTTCATACCATAAGACTCTAGACAAAGATTGGTTCCATACTTACAAAGAGTGGAAAGGGGGTCTTGTCTTCATGGGAAATCATGATTCATGTGAAATTATAGGTATTGGATCGGTTTCTTTGTACCTCACAAATGGTAATGTAACACTCCTAAGAAATGTAAGACATGTTCCTATCCTAAAGAGAAACTTCTCTCTTGGGATGCTAGACTTCATGAGATGCCACTACATAGGTCAAAATGAGAAGTTTCATGTCCTTAAGGAATCCAATGTTGTTCTTATTGGGGAAAAGAGAAATGGGGTATATGTGATCAAGAATGTTTAGAAACTTCAGTCAGCTTTCAGTGTTTTAAGCACCACCTTAACTAAAACTGATCTATGGCACAAATTTTTATCTCATATTAGCTTTAGCGGCATGGAAGTGCTATCAGAACAAGGTATTCTTCCTAAGGGAATGGGAAAACAAGGTTCTTTGAGTTTTGTGTCATTGGCAAGGCAAAAAGGCAGAGTTTTCAGACATCTTAGCATAAGACTTCAAAAATCCTTGCATATATTCATTCAGATCTTTTGGGACCAGCTCAAACACCCTCGTTAGGTGGTGGAAGGTATTTTCTAACTATAATGATTATTCTAGAAAGAGCAGGATCTTTATACTTAAAACCAAAGATGAGTTGTTTGAATGGTTAAAAGAATGGAAGAATAATGTGGAGAAACAAAGTTCCAAATCAATAAAATGTTTAAGGACAGATAATGGACTTGAATTCTACAACAATGAATTCAACGAATTCTGCAAGATGGAAGGAATTGAAAGGCATAGAACAGTTAGGCACACCCCTCACCAAAATGGTATGCTGAGAGGCTGAATAGGACCATAATGGAAAGGGTGAGGTTCCAGCTCTCAGATGCAATGCTCCCTGAAAAATATTGGGTTGAAGTAGCAACATATATTGTCTATACCTTGAACAGATGTCCTCATCAGTCCTTAAATCTATAGACTCCTGAAAAGAAGTGGATAGGTAAGTCTCCTAAATTAGATCACCTAAAGGTATTTGGTTGTGTATGTTATGTTCACCTAAAAAAGGGAAGCTCAAGCCTAGAGCCATAAAATTCATGTTCCTTGGTTTTACAAAAGGGGTCAAGGGGTACAGACTTTGGCACCCCATAGAGAATAAATGTATTAATAGTAGAGATGTCATATTCTAGGAAGCTAAAATGTTCATGTCCAAACCAGAAAACATGGAAAATCAACCCACTAAGGAGGCTCAAATTGAGGTGGAGCACTTACTTGATCCAAGTACAAGTGGCAGCTTCTAAGATCCTGCCTCTAACCAAGCCGAGAAACTAGAGCATGTTGAAGAAGAGGATACTACTAGAGCATGTTGAAGAAGAGGATACTAACACATAACACTTTGACCTTCAAGAGTACTCCCTAGCAAGATAAAGACAAAGAAGGCAAATTAATCCTCCCTCAAAGTATGCTAACTTTGCCTCTTTTGTCCTAAATGTGAAGCCTATGTTAATGAGTCTGAACCTCTAAACTTTGATCAGACAGTAAGAGTTTCAAAAGATAGGGAATGGTTTAAAGCAATGACTGAAGAGGTGGATTTATTAGCACATTTGATGACTATGTGTCAAAGATTGGGTTCAAAAGAAGCACATTTGACAATTGTGTCTATATAAGCTCTAACTTTTATAAGGAGAAAGTATTCTTGTTACCATATATTGATGATATGCTCCTAATAGCCAAGTCAAAGGAAAATCTTGTTGTGCTTGATGCTCTAAAGTCTCATGTCCTGTAGTTTGCAAACAGTTTGTACAAACTCTTGTGATGTATAATATATGTTATTTTACTTCACTTCTTGATTTTGCTCAGTTGTTTATTTTATTTACTTTACCACAAACCTATAAACCTAAAAGCCCTGGTTATTTGGATGTAGCTTAAGCATATATGTGGTAACATACAAGTGGATCATGTCTTAAGTGATAACCAAAATGGTTTGTAGTATATGGATATAGGAGGGTTGGTAATGCTACGGATGCGGCTCACTTTGTGGAATGGTCACAAGTGTTGTGACTTGTCACAAATGGTCTGATCTTGATCATTCATCTAAGGGACATACGAGCGAGGGCTCTATACAAAGAGTTTGTCCAAGATCTGACCACAAAGTGTTAACGTCTCGTTATATAAAATCGTTCATGACAGAGACTTCACTTCACTAGGATGATCATAGGTAACATGACCTCAATCCTTAGTGAGTTGGGAACTCCTGCCATTAAAGGTGGTCCTTTGATTCATATGGGTACGAGTGGCCAGGTCGCCAACTCAAACCTATCATTTTAGGGATTTGTCTAATTTGGGAGCTGGGAACTCAGCTACACAAAATGGAATTCACTCCTTCCCCGAAGTAGAGGCAAGTAGATAGATAGCTCCCTTAAGGGCTGATTCTAGGGCTTGAACGATGTGGCGCCACACACCTTCTCTTGGCCTGAGAGGTGTTCACACATAGTTGGATTATGTTGTATTGTTCATTAGAGGAATCAGTGGTACTTAAGAAGTGAGATGTAACTACAACGATAAAATGGTAAATTGGCCTAACTATACTTACGAGCATCTGTGAAGGGTCATCGTACTCATGATTGGTTATAACCGATGTATACAGAAATATATTTGTGGTAAGAAGAGTTCAGCTATTGGTCTTTAGTGAAATGCCTGACAATTAAAGGATGGTGAATCTCGTGGTTACAGAGTTTAGTCAGCTACTCACGTACCGTTGGAGCTTCGAGCCACAGGTCTATAAGGTCCCCATTATAGCTTGGATAAAGTCGAGAATCAGTTTTTGGGTCAGTTTGAAATGTTCAAATTGACAAGAGAAAATTTGATTATATATGATATAATTGAACTCGTTAATTATATATGATATAATTGACTAAATGTATGAGATACATTATTTTGGAGGAAATTAGATAAAAATATGATTTATATCAAGTAGATGAGAAATTACTATAGTAGATATATGATATCAAATTATAGGTTAAAAATATAATTTGATTATATCCATTTATTAATTAATTAGTAGGTTATGTGCTAATTGACCGGAAATTTCTCCTGAATCGTGCGATAGTGGAAAGATCAATTTCAGTTATTGTAACTGAAGAATAATATGAAAATTGGTTTCATTTATCAAAGTGTTCGAAAAAATTGCTCACGGTATGAAACTTCACGATCGTTTAGTTGAAAGCCTATACGATAGAGCCTATTGCCTAAACAATCGCACACCCACGCTCTAAACGATTGCACACGTTCTCTAAACGATTGTTCACCTTCTCTAAACGATCGCTTAGTGCGCCGAACTTTTCTAAAGGATCGTTTACTCTTTACTAAACGATCGCTTAGTAAAACCTACACGATCGTGTACCTTTCTCTAAACGACGAGCACCTGACTATACGATAGTCACCTACTATCTCCCACTTATTTTTCGTTCTACATGATCATCCTTTCCTCTTCCCTCTACCAATTCCATCAAAGTCCACTCTTTTTATTTTCACTCTGAGAATACCAAGGGCTTCGAGTGGTGGTGTCGTCCCCGGTTGCTGCTTGTTTGTGTGCTGTCGTTCGTGTAGACGATTATGGTGCTGCTAGACGACTGATTGTTGGGCGATTTGGACCATAGAGGAGTTGCTTCCACACGATTGAGTTCGAGTGAAGATAGTCTTCAACTGGTACGTTTACTTAATATATTGTATTTTGTTTGTCAAAGCATGCCTATACTAGTGTTAAAATGTATACCTGTTTGTTAGAATGTGTGTATGGTAATTCGGTCACAATGAAATAGAAAAGATCTAAACCTACTCATAGATACTCTTGTTTAAGAGTCCCTTCAATTGGTATCAGAGCTAAGTTATGATATTCCAATTTCATTGATGCAATGATTGCATATATATTCACGGTAGGTACATATCTGCTCTCTGTTTAATGGTTAAATTGTTTATGGATGTTCGAATTAATGGAGTTTTCTAGGATGTTACCTCGGTTTGATTTAATTCTTTTGAATTTTTGGTTAATTGTAAAGACCCCTGCATTTTTTGGCACAATTGATTATTATCCAGTCTGTAATTCCAAGTCAGTTTGAGTCTTGAGTCGTTTATGAAGAAGTTCGGAGCAAGAGTTGCTGTTCTTCGAGGAAGAAGACGATCAAGGGTTGATCGGGTTATGTAGACGATGGGGTAAGCGATCGCTGAGTATCGGATGCTCGAGTGTCGTTTAACATGCGTGCGCACTAGACGATCGTTTAGCTCAACAAGCTTCATCGCTTAGTAACTGACTAAATGATCGCAGAGTATCACACAGTAAATCGTTTACCATTCGCCGCATTAAGTGATTGCCTAGACAATCAGGCTTTGCAACCTCGTTGTTCTCTAAGCGATCGTTTAGCTTTTGCACTATCGTCTAGAATGTGCTGAGCGATCGTTTACCTGCGGTGTTTACTAAACGGTGGAGTTCTCTTGGCGGTTCAAGACCTGGTTCGCCTGTGAACCGGTTTGCTCAATGAAAAATGTAATAGATAGAGTTATTTTATTCCGGTTTTTGTAAAGGTTCATTCCGATTCATTAATCCTTGATTTATTACATGAGATGTATGGTTATTTATATGTCATATGGTATGCACATATAGTAAATCCCACCTTAGTTTATGCATTGGTCATGCATCATCTCTTTATTGTAAATGTTAAAATTTAGAGAAGTATGATTTAATTATGTAAGAGCATGTTCATGCATCATATAATATAAGAGTTATATTTATGCATACATAAAAAGCATTGTCGTGCATCATCTTTATATTATAATTGTTATAGTATAAGGGTGTATGGAAAGCATGTTTGCTTGGTTATTACGCGTATATAAAAGTTATGTATAGTAATGACCGGACATTGCATGAAGTATGACACATAGTTTCTTTATAAGCCTTATAAATACCTAGTTATGCGCAATGTGTTTTATTTGTTTCTTTTTAATGGTTAAAGAGAAATTAGAACTAAAGCAATAAGAAAGACATGCATGCTCACTTAGGCTTAATTCATGGTTTTAAAATTCTTAAAACTTGGATAACACATACCTAAGATCATGGTTCTAATATGATTAGCAACCCTTAGGCTTTAATCTTTTAATCAGTTTAATAGGAAAAAATTGACTTATAAAAGATTAAAGTGTAGCAAATCTATCTATAAGGGCCTTTTGTCTAAGACGGGTTCTATCTAGGCTGGGTATTTAAGTTGACAGAAACGTAACAACCCT
Source organism: Benincasa hispida (assembly GCF_027475165.1). Lineage (NCBI taxonomy): Eukaryota > Viridiplantae > Streptophyta > Magnoliopsida > Cucurbitales > Cucurbitaceae > Benincasa > Benincasa hispida. The sequence continues at coordinate 57,194,346 of NC_143487.1, read as the reverse complement.
ACCTATGAACTTACCTGGAAAGGTGAATTAGATAGCTTTGATGCATACATGCAAGTTAAGAACAGTCCATTAAAGTGTTTAAATGTGACTACTTGAACTTGTTCATAATTTATAGACAAAAGTTGTTTATGAGCGGACTTAAAAAGATGACTTAGACTAAATCAGTAGCCGGATTGTCTAGGTTAATGAACCCCTGGGTAGAACATTCAGTGGGAGGTACTTGGGGCATATGATGTTTCACTTAAACCTTTCATGTTTCTTCTATATAGTCCACACCGTGAGATCTACCCTCGATCTCATGGCACCTTGGGAGTTTCCCCCTAAAGGATGGTGTTTGGATAGGTCAATATCAAGGTGGATGGAGAGAGTGTTCATAGTAAGTGAGAGAGGGAAGTGCGACAGCATATCCCACGATCTCTCTCATTGGATTGAATTCTAAGCATCGCCACGAGGCACCCTGGGAGTGTCCCCCTATAGAATGAAAGTTTTGCGCGTTTCTTTATTTGATCTCCTATAACAGAATAAGGTTACTTAGTCTCTTTTCTTAATTTGCTTCTTCCCTACGGTAGGCTGATTAGGGCGGGACTCTGGCATCAAAAACGAGGAGTCACACTTATGCGAAATTGTTAAATGTTAACAGTTTGGACCAAATAAATGGTGGTTGGGTTCAGTTCCAAGAGTTGGTTCTGCCTAATGGTTGAGAAGGTCTCATCTCATTGAAGAGGCATCTGATCACCCTACCGGTGACGTTTGTCCTGTCTCGTTAGGATATCATTGCAAAATAGACTCAAGGGCCACCTCTGAGAGTGAGACATTGTATTGTGTCTATGTAGCGAAGGGTACTTGAAACTGTTTTGCAAAAATTAATTGGTTAAAATGTGGTTTAGCAAAATCTATAAAAGTTTTGTTCGTTTTTCAGCAACAAGTTTCTAAAATGACCATAGCCACATTAGCATTGTTTACTGTCGAGAAATTAACTGGCGATAACTTTTCAACATGAAAACACATGATCACAACGATACTAATCATTGAGGATCTCATGTTTTCCCTCACAGAGGTCTGTTCTCCTATTCCAGCTCCAAGTGCCACTTAAAATATTCGAGAGGCATACGAGCGATGGACACGAGCAAATGAGAAGGCCTGAGCCTATATCTTGACGAGTCTTTCTGACGTCTTGGCCAAGAAGCATGAGCCCATGGTCTCAATGCGTGAGACAATGGAGTCCCTGCGGGGAATGTTTGGACAACCATTTGAACAGCTCATGCACAAGGCTCTTAAGTATATATTCAACTCCAAAATGGAAGAAGGCACCTCTGTTCGTGATCATGTGCTTAACATGATGGTCCACTTCAATGTTGCAGAGTTGAATGGGTCTACCATCGATGAGGGCAGCCAGGTTAGCATAATCCTGCATTCTTTGCTGGAGAGCTTCCTACACTTTGTTAGTAATGTTATTCTTAATAAAGTGAAATACAACCTTACAACTCTTCTCAATGAGTTGCAAACCTACTAATCTTTATGAATAGTAAGGAGAGGAAGAAGGCTGAGGCAAATGTTACTTCATCTTCCAGGACGTTCCATAGAGGTTCAACCTCAGGAATGAAGTCTACACCTTCTACTTCTAACTCTGCAAAGGGGAAGAAGAAGAATGGTGGTAAGAGAAAAGGGAAGGCACTTGCTAACCCGCCGCTTATCGTTCCAAGAAGGCATCCACCGCTGGTTGAAAAAGGAAAATATTTCCACTGCAATCACGATAGACACTGAAAGAGGAACTGTCCTCGTTGGCTAAAAGAAAGGAAGGCCGCCAAGGCTAAAACTCAGGCAAATAAAGGTAAATATGATTTACTTGTACTTGAAACTTGTTTAGTGGAGAATGATTATTCTGCCTAGATAATTGATTCGGGCACCACTAATCATGCTTGTTCTTTTTTTTTTTTTTTTTCAGAAGATTAGATCCTGGAGATAGTTGGAGGCTGATGAGATGACAATGCGAGTAGGCACCGGGCACGTCGTCTCAACTGTGGCAGTGGGAGGGATCCAGTTATCTTTACAGAATAGGTTCCTAATTTTGAATGATGTATATATTATTCTTGAACTTAAGAGGAACCTTATTTCTGTAAAGTACTTGCTACAATGTAAATACACTATTTTATTTAATGTGGATAAAGCGTTTATTCATAAACATGGTGTTAGTATTTGTACAGCGTATCTCGAAAGTAACTTGTATGTGCTAAGACCCTTAGCCATTAGTTCCCTCCATAACACAGAATTGTTTAAAACTGTCGTAACTCAAACTAAACATCAACGAATTTCTCCAAAAGAAAATGCCTGACTTTGGCACCTTTGATTAGGACACATCAATCTCAATAGGATTGAGAGATTAGTGAAGAATGGACTTCTAAGTGAGTTAGAAGAAAATTCTTTACCGGTATGCAAATCTTGCCTTGAGGGTAAGATGACTAAAAGACCTTTTATTGTAAAAGGTTATCGAGCCATAGAGCCTCTTGAGTTAGTTCATTCTGACCTTTGTGGTCCTATGAATGTGCGAGCCCGAGGTGGGTATGAGTATTTTATCAGTTGTACTGATGATTACTCTAGGTATGGGTATGTTTATCTTATACAACGGAAGTCTGAATCCTAAGAAAAGTTCAAAGAGTTCAAGGCTGAAGTTGAAAATGCATTGGATAGATGGATTAAAATACTTTGATCGGATCGAGGTGGAGAGTTTTTGGATTCGCAATTCCAGGACTATTTGAAGGAACATAGAATCGTTTCCCAACTCTCAGCACCGGGTAGACCTCAGCAAAATCATGTAGCAGAGAGAAAAAATAAAACCTTGTTGGACATGGTTTGTTCGATAATGAGTTACGCTTTCTTACCGAACTCGTTTTGGGGTTTCGCAGTGGAGACTACGATATACATACTCAACTGTGTTCCCTCCAAGAGTGTTGCAAGGACACCTCTAGAGTTGTGGAATAAGCGTAAAGCTAGTTTATATCACTTTCACATTTGAGGTTGCGCTATACATGTGCTTGAGGCAAATCCCTAGAAGTTGGAACCACGGTCGAGGTTATGCCTTTTCGTAGGCAACCCCAAAGGTACACGATGGTGTTATTTTTATGATCCATAAGAAAATAAGGTGTTTGTTTCCACGAACGCTACTTTCCTGGAGGAGGATCATATTAGGGAGCACAGTCCACAAAGTAAAGTCATGTTGCATGAGCTTTCCAATGAAACTACTCACACTTCAACAAGAGTAGTATTCTTCGTGTTGTATGTAGACGATATACTACTCATTGGCAATGATGTATGTCTACTAACTGCAGTTAAGAACTGGCTAGCGACCCAATTCCAAAGGAAAGATTTGGGAGAGGCTCAGTTTGTTATGGGTATATAGATCTTTTGGGATCGTAAGAAAAAATTCCTAGCACTGTCTCAAGCATCATACATTGACAAGATTTTGCTCAAGTACTACATGCAGGACTCCAAGAGAGGCCTACTGCCGTTCAGGCATGGAGTCACTTTGTCTAAGTACATGTATCCTAAGATGCCTCAAGAGGTTGAGAAGATGAGACGAGTCCCATATGTGTCTTCCGTTTGCAGTTTGATGTACGCGATGCTCTATACTCGTCCAGGCATTTGCTACGCTGTGGGCATAGTCAGTAGGTATCAATCTAAACCAGGCCAGGGTCACTGGACCACTGTGAAGAACGTCTTCAATTATCTTAAGAGAACGAAGGATTACATGATTGTGTACGGATCTAGGGATTTGATCCTTACTGGATACACGGATTTTGACTTTCAGACTGATAGGGACTCTCGCAAGTCCACTTCAAGGTTAGTCTTTACTCTTAACGGAGGAGCTATAGTGTGGCAAAGCACTAAGTAGGGGTGCATCGCTGACTCCAAGGAGGTCGTAACAAATGCTCGTGTATGGAGGCGGAGTACGTAGCGGCTTACGAAGCTGCTAAGGAAGCCATTTGGATTAGGAAGTTCTTGACAGAATTGGAAGTTGTTCCAAATATGTCTAGGCCCATTACCCTTTATTTGATAATAGTGGAGCAGTGGCGAACGCTAAGGAGCCTAGGAGTCACAGGCGCGACAAACACATCGAGCGAAAGTATCATCTGATCCATGAGATAGTGCATCGAGGGGACGTGATCCTCACGAAGATTGCTTCGGAGCACAATGTTGTTGACTCATTTACAAATGCTCTCACAGCTACAATGTTTGAGGGTCACCTTCAGAGCATGGGTCTATAGGATCGCTCATGGCTAGACTAGGGCAAGTAGAAGATTTTCTTGTACTGGGCTTTTATGCCCTAGTTTATTGTTTTGTACTAGTTTTATGCACACCCCACTTCGCTTTAGAAAAAGTGGGAGATTGTTGGAGTTGATGTCCTAAAGTCTCGTGTCCTGTAGTTTGTAAAGAGTTTGTACGAATGCTCGTGATATATAATATATGATATTTTACTTCACTTCTTGATTTTGCTCAGTATTTTGTTTTATTTGCTTTACCATAAACCAATAAACCTAAAATCCCTTGTTATCTAGATGTAACTTAAGCATGTATGTGGTGACATACAAGTGGATCCTGTCTTAAGTGATAACAAAAATGGTCTGTAGTATATGGATATAGGAGGGAAACCTTATCCTGATAACGCTACGGATGCGTCCAGCTTTGTGGAATATTCACAAGTGTTGTGACTTATCACAGACGGTCTGATCCTGATCATTCGTGTACGGGACATGCGAGCAAGGGCGTCCTATACAAAGAGTTTGTCCAAGACCTGACGATGAAGTGCTAACGTCTCGTTATATAACATCATTCATGACAAAGACTTCACTTCACTAGGATGACCATAGGTAATATGACCTCAATCCTGAGTGAGTTGCGGACTCCTGCCATTGAGGGCGGTCCTTTGATTTGTATGGGTACGAGTAGCTAGGTCGCCGACTTAAACTTATCATTTTGGGGATTCGTCTAATTTGGGAGCTGGGAACTCAGCTCAAGATGGAATTCACTCCTTCTCCGAAGTAGGGACAAGTAGATAGATAGCTCCCTTAAGGGCTGATTTCACGGCTTGAACGATGTAGCGTCACACACCTTCTCTTGGCCCAAGAGGTGTTCACACATAGTTGGATTATGTTGTATTGTTCATTAAAGGAATCAGTGGTACTTAAAAAGTGAGATGTAACAACAGGGGCAAAACGGTAAATTGGCCCAACTATACTTACGAGCATCTGTGAAGGGTCATCGTACTCATGATTGGTTATAACCGATAGACACATAAATATATCTATGTTAAGAAGAGTTCAGCTGTTGGTCTTTAGTGGAATGCCTGGTAATTAACAGATGGTGGATCTCATGGCTAAAGAATTTAGCTAGCTATTCACGTACCGTTGGCGCTTTGAGCCTCAGGTCCATAAGGTTCCCTTGGTAACTTAGATAAAGTCGAGAATCAGTTTTTGGGTCAGTTTAAAATGTTCAAATTAACAAGAGGAAATTCGATTATATTTGATATAATTGAACTGGTTAATTATATAGGATATAATTGACTAAATGTATGAGATACATTATTTTAGAGGAAATTAGATATAAATCTGATTTATATCAAGTAGAGGAGAAATTACTATAGTAGATATATGATATCAAACTATAGATTAAGAATATAATATGATTATATTCATTTATTAATTAATTAGTCGGTTATGTGATAATTGACCAGAAATTTCTCCTGAATCATGTGATGGTGGAAAGATCAATTTCGGTTAGTGTTACTGAAGAACAAAATGAAAATTGGTTTCATTTAGCAAAGAGTTCGAAAAAATCGCTCACGGTGTGGAAACTTCACGATCGCTTAGTTGAGAGCCTATATGATACCACCTATCGCCTAAACGATTGCACACCCACACTCTAAACGATCGCATGTGTTCTCTAAACGATTGCTCACCTTCTCTAAATGGTCGCTTAGCCCCTCGAGCTTTTCTAAAGGATCGCTTACTCTTTACTAAACGATCGCTTAGTAAAACCTACACGATCGTGTACTTTTCTCTTAGCGACGAGCACCCGACTATACGATAGTCACCTACTATCTCCCACTTGCTTGTCGTTCTACACGATCGTCCTTTCCTCCCCCCTCTACCAATTCCATCAAAATTCACTATTTGGATTCTCACTCTGAGAATACCAAGAGCTTCAAGTGGTGGTGTCATCCCCGGTTGCTGCTTGTTCATGCGTTGCCGTTCGTGTAGACAATCGTGGTGCCGCTAGACGACTGATTGCTGGGAAATTTGGACTGTAGAGGAGTCGCTTCCGCTAGATTGAGTTTGAGTGAAGATAGCCTTCAATTGGTACGTTTACTCAATCTATTGTATTTTATTTGTCAAAGCATGTCTATAATTAGTGTTAAAATGCATACCTGTTTGTTAGAATGTGTGTGTGGTAATTCGGTCATAATGAAATAGGAAAGATCCAAACCCGCTCATGGATACTCTTGTTTTAGAGTTCCTCCAAATCTAACAAGTGTTAAAGCAATTCTTATACAAGAATTTGATGTTAAAGACATAGAAGAGTCTAAGAGAATTCTTGGCATTGAAATCAACAGAAACAAAGAAACCTATACCTTATCCATAAATCAAAGTAGTTACCATGACGAAATAACTTTAGAAATTTAATATGAAGGAAGACAAACCAGTTATTATGCCTCTAGCTCAACACTTCAAACACTCAGCTCAAAATAGTCCTAAAGAAGAGGAGACAAAACACCAAAATTTTATGTATAGCATCCTATACTCATAAGCAAAAGGAAGTTTGATGTATTTAATGATTTCTACAAGGCCAAACTTATCCTATGCCTCTAGCCTAGTGAGTAGATACATGTCTAATCCAAGAAAGAAGCATTGAAAAGCTACCAAATAGATCTTAGGTATCCTAAATACACCAAAGAAGCTAAACTAGACTACAAAATGAATGATCACTCCTTATGTAATCTATATGGTTATGTTGACTCAGACTTTGACTCAGACTTTGCTGGAGACTTGGATGAACAAAGATCCCTAAGTGGCTATATCTTCCTTATTGGGAAAAATATCATAAGCTCGAAAGCCTCTTTTCAGTCAATAACAGCTCTCTCAAACACAGAAGCTGAATATATATCCTTATCCGAGGCTATTAAGGAAGCATTATGGTTAAAAGCTCTTCTAAATGACTTTGGAATTAAACAGGAAACAGTATAAATACATTGCGATAATCAAAGTACTATTTATTTATCCAAAAAACATCAGTTTCATAATCACACCAAACACATAGACATTAAGTTCCACTTCATTCGAGAAGAAATTGAAAAGGGAGAAATAGAGGTACTCAAAATCCATACCTCAGATAATGCCTCTAACATGGTTACTAAATCAGTCTCAAAATAGAAATTGAAACATTGTGCTAACCTAATCAGGTTGGCTCTACCAAACAAAGAATTAAGCAAACATCATCGCAAAGGGTGAATTTCAGCTAATTCATTGAATCAAAGGTAGAGATTGTTAAAACAAAAAGAAAAGTCCTTACCGTTAGAAGTTGTTTCAACGAATCATCCTCAACTAGTCGTCAACAAGCTACTATAATTACACCTAATCAGTATGTTGTATGTGTGTCAAAAAAACATTTAGAGAAAGAAGAGAGTTAGAGAACACTCATCTGAATACCTTCACTTTGTAATTCTTCTTCTTGAATAAAATTGATTTCTCCTTTGCACAGTGGATGTGGGATGATAGTCGAACCACTTAATTTCTTTATTCTTTCTCGATCTCTCTTTACCTTCTTCATCACAGCTTGTTAACTCTTTCTTCGAAATTATCTTCTTCCTCTACTTTTGTTTTCTCGATTGAAACTGATCTCACCTAGCCAAAATCACATGCAAAGGCTTTAGTCATTTTATTTATGTTGATAATATTGTTTAAAACAAGTGTAAATCTAAATAGTGTACACATGTGTGCTTGTGTAACAAGGACACTACAAATTGGATTGAACGATAGCCTATTTCTTGCCCAATTATATTATGAAATACAATTACACCCAATTGTATAGATTTTCATGAAGTGACATGTGTTTGTTGTAAACACTTGAATTTATATGTGTTACTTTTGAATTAAAATTTGAGAATTTGTATTTAAACTTAAATCATATGCTTCTCAAGTGATCGATGGTACACTAACATGAAGGAGGATTTTTTCGTACGGGTATTTGGACTAGAGAAATACGAACGTGTTCGTGGTTATGGAGTAGGTGTTACTTCTTCTGAGTTATTTGGATCATTGTCTACTACGTGATCTTGAGCATGCTTTAATGAGTCTGAACAACGGCTTCAAGAATCTAAGCAAAAAATAAAATAATCTGAACAACAAAGAGAGGTTGAGGTAGAAGCACTGAGACATCAAATAAGCAAATTAGAAAATCGTTTTGAGGCTAGATTTAAAAAAATGACTGTAAAGATGCATAAAAAATTTGTTTCTAGTTGATCGACTGTAGTTTGAAGTTATAGAATGTCGATAGTCTTTTGGTGTACTTTTATGACATATAAGTTTACTTCCAGCCATGTCATTTTCTATTTGTTTCTATTCTATTCTTGTACTTTGTAATTCAATATACTACAGGTAGATGAATTAGTAGAAACAACCTTATGAGATTTGTAATAAATGTGCTAAAAGGTTTTGCAAAAGAATTTTCAAATGATATACAATTGTTGATAAATAAGTTTTTATGAAGGCTTTAAAATTTTTGAAAATAACATGATAAACCTTTAAAAATAATGAAAACCTTCGAAAAAGACCACTTGATAATAAATATTGACAAATAATTTGTTAATTATCAAAGATATATGACCTTTGAAAAAGAATAATATTTGAAGGTCGATAAACCTTTGAAACTTAATAATTTTCAAAGGTTAGGTAAACCTTTTAAAAAAATTTATCGAGAGATCTATGTCAACACTTTTCAAAGGTTGAGATAACTATTGAAAAAAAATGTACCGAAGGCTTATTAAAGGTTTTTTCGATGGATGTGATCTTCGAAAATAGTCAACTTTCTTGTAGTAATGTATATGATAATATATCTAATAACTATGTCCCCGACACTTGTTTCTTTAATTGGATAGTGATTTACGTAAATTAAAAGGTATATTTTGTTAAAGTATGTGTAAGAAAATAATCTAATGTGTTATTTTCAGTATGAAATCGAGAATCAGTTAGGTAGTTTCCCTAACAAATTAATGTATGCCTTAGTCTATAAATAGAATTAAAATAGATGAGACGTCAGGAATGCATGCGTGGAAAAGTACTTATTTGAATTCTTGCTGTAAATTCTCACTTTAAATTTTCAATAAAATCTTCTCTCGACGTATTGGACGTAGGCATTGCAATAGTCGAACAACTTTAAAAATCCCTGTGTGTACTACATTTCTTCTACCTTTTGCGATCTTCTTCTTGATGTTATCATGAACTCTGGTTCTTCATCCAAATTAGTACTGCAAATTGCTACAACAAAGAAATCAGAGAGAAAGAGAGTCAATCCAAGAGAGTAAGAGAAAAACAAAGAGCAAAATTTAATCCAAAATAAATTTTCTGTCTTCTCTTCAACAAAAAGATTAGTTTTGTTTCATGTTAAGAGAAAGGAGGGGTAGACACACGTCCTACTTGCTGTTTTCATCAAAGCATACACGTGTTTCATGTTAGGAGAAAGGAGGGGTTAAGTACACTAAGAGTTGTCGATTCATTCTTAATTAATTTTATTCTAAATCTCAATAAGAACATTTAAAAGAAAGTAATTACATGAAAGAAATTTCAAAGAAAAGTCTAAGAAAGTGTCAATCTACATAATTCCCCAAGAAAAAGGATTACCTGCTCATGGATGATGAAGTTCTTCAAGAAATCCATTGATAGTTGTATAATTGGTACAATGATTGAATACAAATTGATTGAATCTCTCCAAAATTTACAAGTACAACTCTATAAATTTGAAGTCTCTCTCTAAAAGTTTAAGTTTTTCTTCCCTCCCTCACTGAAAATGAAACAACAAAATTTATATCAGTAGACATAGCGTCACGATGCCAAGGCCAGCGTTGCAACACTAAATCATAGAAAAGACGAAAAGCATTGAGCTAACGTTGCAACACTGCGTTGATGTTTGGTTGCTCAAGGCGTGTGCACACCGTGAATATTCTGAGTGTTGCGACCCTGGGTTAAGCGTTGCAATGCTGCTCTGTTTTCTAGCAAATAGATGCATTCTGTCTTCAAGCGTCAAGCTAGCATCAGGCTCAGTGTTGTAAGGAGCGTCACGACCCTGCAAACATTGCTGAAGAGTGTTGAATTGTTCCTCTTGAGGGGCAAAGTGGTAGTTCATCATGGATCTTCTTGTTAAGTGATCTTTTGGTGTCATTTGGCTTGAATTAGCTCCAAATCTTCTGAAATAGCTTTTTTGAGTCAGGATTGGAGTTTTCCTACAAAAATAGAAATTCGAAGCACACAATTATGATAGAATTTAGGGTTTTATCATAGAAAAGATAGTCTTTTACAGGACCTATCAAAGTCATTCTTACTTTATAACACTGTTTACTGTTTAAGATTGACTATTTCAAAATGATGACCTAAGTAACTTGACCTTAATCTTGAGCTTACTATGAACTCCTGTTTATTCGGGATTATCTTCAGATTTGCATGGGTGAGGGTTGGCTCAACAATGCTGGCTCAATAAGTCTCTCATTTTAGAGGTAAGATCGGGTAGATAGCTGAGGACATAGGGTGCAAGACGAAATTTACTACTACCCGCTTTTAGGGATAGTAGAGAGGTTGTTCCCTTAAGTGTTGGCTTCGGGTCTTGAACAAGGTCCCCACCCCCTCATTGGCCCAAGAGGGAGTCGACTTAATGATTGGATCACAAACCAATTGTTCATTAGAGGATCAGTGGGACTTAAAGGCCAAGATGTAATCTTGGGGGTAAAACAGCTTTTGACCCGTTGTTATTACGAACAACCTGTGAAAGGTTAACTTACTAATGATGGTTATATCGAGTAGACACAATATATCTACAGTGAAGGGAGTGCAACTACTAGGCTTTAGTGGAGTGACCCGTAGTTAACGAATGGTAGTTAATTAGGTTAAAGAGTTTAGCCAGTTAATCTTTGATCATTGGAGCCCATGATCTGTAGGTCCATGAAGTCCCCTTACTAGCTTATATCGGACCCTTAGAATAGTGTGACAGATGAATTTGAAGTATTCGAATTGGATTTTTGGAGCAAAACATTAAATATATATGATATATTTAATCTAATATTAATTATGAAATAAACATCAATAGAGAGAAAATAGGAGATATTTAAATAAGATTTAAATGTCAAGAATATGAATAGGGATTCATATTAATTGGGATTAATGTTGGTTTTAATATTAAATTAAATTAATTAAATTATTTAATTCATTATTTAATATTAATTTAGTTTTAAAATTAATTATTAGAATTAAAAAATAAATGGAATTTGTCAAAATTTTAATAAAAATCAAAATTGTTGACTAGGTAAAAATGCAGTGAAAGTTAAAATGTTGACTTTTGACTTTGAAAGTCAAAAAGTAAAAAAAAATTTACTTTGGACTTTGAGAATCAAACTTTGACATTTGACCAAGTTAGTGGAAAGATCTAATAATTGTGAGTGGGAAATTCCAACATTTGCATTGTTAAGTGTTGTCTTCATTTGAAGACACTTGCCTCACTAATTTAACTTTGAGTTAGTGGATTTTTTAGTGTCAAATTCTCAACAAACTCAAAGTTTTATGTTTTGCAATAAATGACCTAAAAAAAAAAAAGACTTGTGAATTTTAAAAATCTTGGCCAAGTGGAATTTTATGAGATTATTTGATAATCTCAACTTTTTTCTCTCACAAATCCTTAACATTTTCCTCTCCAAATTAGTCACTCACCAGATCCCACAATCCCATTCTAAGGCCAGAGAATAGGCGGGAAGACTCTCGTGGTGGTCTACGAATCATTCATGAGGAGATTGGAGCTGATTTGGAGAAGATTTGAGACTACAAAGATTGTATTTCTTATTTCCCTTTATTCTTGATTTAATTGCATGCTTATTCTTGAAATTAACCTGATTAGAGTACTTTAGATCCGCTTTTTCTTTCGTTGCGCATGTGTTCATTCCATCAACTTCTTGAATACAAAAAATATCTATCGCATCAAGAAATATGATATACTTCTTAGACATTAAAAAAAAAAAAAAGAATTAATGAAAAAAAATACTTCAACTTCAAAACTTCTTTCTTGAACCTAGTCTTATAAAACATTTATCTCAAAATATAAACATAATAGATCAAGAGTAAAGATACCACTAAAAAATACTCTCACTTCAAAACTTCTTCCCTAAACCTATTCTTTGTACAAAGCATTGCTCTCATAATTTTTAGAGACTAGCCACAAAAATATAAATAAGTCTCATCCAACATTTATGCCACATAAAAACATAATAATAACCTATTCCTTGATGGAATGTACAAGCAAGCAACGGAAGCAATTAGAATCAATAACTACTCTAATTACACTTAATTTGAGTTCTAAAACCATGCAAACATGGTTTCGTCAAAGAAGAGGATTTTCAAAACTTTTACCTTTAAAGAATCCTCCAAATCTGAGTTGCTCTCCATGAATTTTGAGCTTCAAATATACAATGAACCACCAATAGATCTTTTCTACTATTCTCCGATTTGAAGCTAATTGAGTAATAGTGCAGAAAGGGTTTGTGAGAGACGAAAAACTTTTCAAAAAAACCAAATTTCCAGCAACCAAATCAGCTCAATCTCAGAAATTTCAAGCTTTTATGTATCCAATACATGCAACCACTAAATTAATTAGTCAATGCCACTTCAATTTCAACTTGGAAGTGGGCTAGGTATTGGTGTTTTTTTTAAACACACCAAATTTCCAAAATTTAGAAATTTCCCCTACCAGATTTCATTTTCATTTTCATTTCAAATTTTAATTTATTCGAAATTAATTAAATTCAAAATTCAAAATTCAATTTCTGAAATGGAATAAAAAAATGGAAATTAATTTGATTTTAATTAATGAAACAAATTTAATTAATTAAATAATAATTTAATATCAAATATTAAATTAATCAAACACCTAAGTTTAAACATGAATCCTATTCATGTAATCAATATTTAAATCAATATTTAAATATTATAAACTCTCCGATTTTGTTTAATCTCGATAAACAAAATATTAATTATATCGAATATAATTATGCAAACCCTAAATTGAAATTGAACAATTCAAATTTGAACATTTCAAATTAAAATTCAATTTGAAAACTTAATTTTGATTTTGAACATTTTGAAAATTACTCAATTATCTATTCCAAGGTGTTCATGTTTTATGAGTTAGTAGAGGGACTTTATGGACCTACAAATTAGAGCTCCAATGATTTGAGATTAATTAGCTAAACTCTTTAGAGAAAATTAATCAATATTCGTTAACTACTGAGTCAAACCATTATAGCTCGATAGCTACACTCGCCTCACTGTAGATATATTTCTGTCCACTTGAATTAACCATAATCAGTAAGTCGACCCTTTATAGGTTGTTTGTAATAAAGACTAAGTCAAATGTTATTTTACCCCCGAAATTACATCTTGCTCCTTAAGTTCCATTGATCTTCTAATGAACAATTGACTTGTGATCCAATCACTAAATCGAATCTCTCTCGAGCCAATGAAAGGGTGAGGATCCTTGTTCAAGACCTGGATTCAGTACTTAAGAGAACAACCTTTCTCATACCCTTAATTGGGTAGGTCTGAATTTTGTCTTTCACCCTATGTCCCCCGGCTATTTAGCCGGTCTCACCCCTATAATGGGAGGCATATTGACCTGGCACTATTGAGTCAACCGTCACCTATGAAAATCTAAGGATAATCTCGAATAATTAGGAGTTCATAGTTAGCTCAGGATTAAGGTCGAGTTACCTAGGTCATCTATTTGAAATAGTCGGTCTTAAACAGTAAACAACGTTATAAAGTAAAAGTGACTTATTTATTGGTCTGACCGTATGCAAACTCATTGCATAGGATGCCCCCACTTCCCATGTCTCTATATGAACGATTCAAGATCACATTGTTTGTACTATCTACAAAGTGGGCCGCATCCAATAGTGTTACCAGAATAAGGTATCCAACCTTATTCATATACTATAGACCGTTTTGGCTATTTACTTGAACTTGAAGTATCTTTATGTCTCCACATAAAGTTCAAATATTCATGTAAGAGCCATGGATCTTAGTTTATTGGATTTAATCTTTACAAGTGCAACTTATATATTCAACAACACTTTTTTTGAATAAATGTCAATAGCATCTTTATTGATAATAGAAAATTTTTAAATTTACAAACTGTGAGTTTTAGGACATACAACCCAACACTCCTTCCACATAGCATTGCTCTCATTATTTTTAGAAACTAGCTACAAAAATATAATATAAGTCTCTTCCAACATTTATGCCACATTAAAACATAATAATAACCTACTCCTTCCATAGAGCATTGCTCTCATTATTTTTAGAGACTAGCTGTAAAAATATAAATATAAATCTCATCCAACATTTATGTGACATTACTATATAATAATATATCTAACAGTCAAAGCACATAGTATAAAAATTCATCATACTCAAGGGAAATGTCTATCTTAACAAGAGCCTTAAAACTTAGTTCGAATACTTTGAAACAACCTTGAAGTACAAAGGAAGAGTTTAAGATATCATTAAAAATCTCGAACTACAATCAAATTTAATAAAAAGTCAAAGAATTATCAAGTTCTCAAAATTATAAATCTAAAACTTAATTAGAAATCTCTGTGAAAGGTTATACTTTTATAGACAACTCAATAATTCAACATGTTTCTCAACAATACACTCAACAATGCATCATGCCTATCATGTAAGATCGCAATAACATAATCAACGCAAAGCTCATTACAAAACAATAAAATTTATAGACATATACTTATGACATATTGTAATTAATCAAAAAACAAACAAACAACATACTAACATAAAACAAATAAAGTAAAATTTTGCTTACTTAATGTGCTTCTAAAACCAATCCAAAAGCTCATACACAACCAATCTCTCTTTTTGCTTTCACAAACCTTAAATCAAATCATAAGACACTAAGTCAAAATTAAATTCAACCCTTAAGTCTAATTCCAAACATAAAATTCATTCTAAGAGCTTCCAAACAATACGTCCCAAATATTAGGATATATGCTCTAAAGCCTCATAGTTATATGTTATTTAAATCAACAATTGATTAGTTTTTATATGAAATAATCAACTAAAGAAAGATCCAAGGTTATTTTATGTAACTTAAACATATATGTGGTTGACATACAGGTGAATTATATTTAAGTAATAACCTAAATGGTCTGTAGTATATGGATAAAATTGGGTGTCTTATCCTGACAAAACTACTAATATGACCCGCTTTGTAATTGTTACAATTGTTGTAAAAGTGTTACAAATGATCTAATCCTAATCATTCATGTGGAGACATGTGAATGAGGGTATCCTATACAAAGAGTTTATATAAGACCAGACCGCAAAATGTTGAGTCTCTTTATAACACCGTTGGTAAAAGAGACTTAAATTTCATCAAGATGACCACAGGTGATTTGATCTTTAATCCTGAGTGAATTGTGAACTCTTGCCTATGAGAGCAGTAATTTGATTTGCATAGGTGAGTGGTCAGATTTTCCGACTCAATATGCCTACCATTTTGGAGATTCGTCTGAGTGGGGAGCTAGGAACTCAACTACATAAGATGAAATTCACTTCTTCCCCTTGTTAGGGTAAGTAGAAGAATTTCTCCCTTAAAGGTTGATTCTGGGTCTTGAACAATGAGAGCTCTCACCCTTTCATTGGCCAAAGAGAAGTCTAGTTATAGTGGGACTATGACTAATTGTTCATTAGAAGGATTAGTGGTACTTAGAGAGTTAGATGTAATTACACGGTTAAAACGGTAATTTTGATCCAACTATACTTACGAGAAATTTGTGAATGGTCAACACACTGTTGATTGGTTATATCCAATAGTTTAATGAGAGTGATAAGTATTTGAATATGATTCAAGTATTTATTATATAAATGAGATTCATATAAAAACTATATGTTAAAATTAATGTGGATATGATTGTATTGAATCTATATAGTTTTATGAGAGAAAAATATTTGAATATGATTCAATATGAATGTGATTCATATAAAAACTATAGGTTAAAATTAATATGAATATGATTCATATTAGTAGTATAGGTTATATGAGAGAATTATAAACTATAAGTTATATTGTATGTGATATAATAAACTAGAGGTTATATGTTATATGGGATATACCATATAATTTAGATTTAATTATATTAAATTGATTTAATTTAAATTACTTTTGAATTTTGAATTCAAAATTAACAACTTTCAAAAGGAGTTATTTAACTCCATTCTCTCAGTTAAGTAAGGGGTAGAGGAGTTAGAAGATGGGTTGATGTCGTTTATGTTTTTTCTTTTTTTTTTTAAGTGAAAATAGTGCGTAGAAAGAAGGTGGTTCTCTCTACTAAAAACTCCTCTCTCTATTACATTTTCTCTCAAGAAATACCTATTGTTCTTCCTTTACCAAAAGGTAAGCCCACACAATTCTGTCTTTGATTCTCTCCTTGAGAATAATAAGGACGACTTCATTGATGGTGTCTAAAAATTTTTCCATTGTTGTATTATTCATGATTATCGGAAAGGAAGCGAGAAGAAGGGATCTTCAAGGGTTAGTATGATATCTTCCCTTTTTCCTCTCTGCAATCACACTAGATGCATACTTAAAGGTGGATGTTTATCTGTTGTTTCCGTCTTCTCTAATTAATTAAGTTTCTATAAAAATGAATTTCTAAGACAAGCGATCATTCACTTCTACGGTGCGGGAATTCCCTATCCCTTCAACTGGTATCCGAGCCATATCATCTTTGAAATTTTGTTTTTCTAACTTATAGTAAGAGTTTTGGTGGGATTAAACATTGCATTATGAAAGTATGGTGGTTTGCATATCGATGTTTCAAACTTGGCTAGATTTACTACTTTAAAGATGTTTAAAATTGTAATTGTCCGATAATTTGGGCATTTAAATTCTACTATGGAGTTCGTAAGTCTGTGTTGCTCACTGTGTTTGAGTTGCTGAAATGTTTCGTGGCCATTGGAATAAGAACGGGTCGGAGATTGAAGCAAACGAAGCATTCAATCTTAAAGTATAGGGCTGAAGCGTCGCAGCGCTACGCTGCAGTCGAGCATTGCGATGCTGCATGTAGTGTAGGGCTACGCTGCCACTACACAAAATCTAGCATCATGGCGCTGGCACCAAGTGTCGCAACGCTCCGACTTCTATCAGCGTGCGTGCCTAGAAGTTGCAAGTTATGGGTTCGAGGAGCTATTCAATTTTCTCAAGCAGTTTTTTTTTTTTTACTTATTATTGAATTTCTTTCGAATTTTTTAATCAATTATTAATTTATTTGTATTTTAATGTTTAGGATGTCAATTTTGGTCCATTGTTGCTTATTTATATTATTATACATGCGATGTATGATTTATTATTTATATAGCATATTATATGTCATATAGATTAAAATTACACCATAGGATAAACATAAAATCGTGCATAATTTTTTAATATAAGAGTTATATTATAATTGCATGATTTAATTTAATTTAGCATGCTCATGCATCATATTCAATATAAAAGTTAGGAGAAAATATCTTTTTAGTCCTTAAGTTTTTAAGAATTAGTGTATTTGGTCCCTAATGTTTCAAATTGGTCATTTTAGTCCTTGAGTTTTTAAAAATATGTTTAAAAAATTCTTCTACTAATAAAATATTAAATTTAATTGATTAAATGCCGACATGACAAGATGGTTGGGATAAAACGTTATATTCTAAAATTTTTTCTCTCTTCTCCTCTCTTCTTTTCCCTCATCTTTCTCCCTTCTCTCCTCATCTCCCTCCTCCTAGTCCCCTCTTTCCAGCCTCTCTTTTATCTCCTATTCTTCCATGGTAAAAAATTGGTTTAAATTCCTCCAATGTTTCCGTGCCTACACTTCCCTACAGTACACAATTCTTCTTCGACCACACTCTTAACCATTTATTTTGCTTTCAGAATAATTCAAAGCATAGTTCCTTTCATTAAGAACCTATTTTCGTTGACCAGAGGATCTTGGGAGATGCCTTCATGGAACGCTACCATACAGTCTTTGACTTTGGCAAGCTGAGAGTCGAATTTGCAGAGGCATGCAGCATGAAGAAAACCCTATTTTGCTGGGATTTGTTCGGTTGCCTTCATTGTTTATACGCATGGGCCATTTTTAGTTTCAATTGAACCTAACTTTACTTTATTTTCATGGATTTATGGAGTGTTAAGTGCGGTTAGCTTCCCTGCAAAAGAGAAAAACCCAAGATTGTAAATGCTTGCTACTGTTTCATCTTTTATAGACAGTTTTACAGATGTTTTTAGTATCTCTGCTGATTTAAATATATACAAAGGCTGTTAAATATTTGGAGATGAAGATAGAGAACAAATGAATCAAAAAATATATTTGAAAAAAATTTCAAAACAATGGCCATGATTTAACGAAAGAAATGCTAATTCCATTAAAGAATGGGAGAGAAAAAGAGAGGGGGACAATTTTTTATCCAAGTCACATTGACATTGACATGTGAGCATTTAATAAAAGAAAACCTATTATTGAAAACTCAATGATCAAAATGACCACTTTGAAAAATTAGGAATCTATGCACTTATACTTAAGAACTTAGAAACGAAAAAGATACTTTTCTCTTTTCATATTATATGACTGCATGTATCACATGTCAATGTATCATAGTTTAATATAAGAGTTATATTGTATGATATTATTATAAGTGTTCTATTATGTGATGGATATATTAGTTATTTTTATTATTGTAGAAATATAATTGTTATATTTTTATGTATGTTATTAGATGCATGACTTAGATTTTAATTGTTTCATTAATCTTTATAAGTGTTATAGGTTAATAAAATTAGAATTAAAATCTATAATCACAAGTTGCATGCAAGCATAGGTTAAAATTATTTTTAAATGATTTAAAATTGATTTCACCTAGACCTATGTTAGTATATTTCTAATATGATTAGAAACAGGTTAATCTTTTATTTCTTTTTAATAGGATTAAAATAAAAACAACAAAAGATTAAATTTATAACATGATTGTTTATAAGAACTCTTTGTCTATATAAGGTTTTGTTTAAGGTTGAACTATTTAAGCTGACAGAAACGAAATACCCTTATCTGAGAACCGACCTGGAAGGTAAATTAGACAATAATATTATAAGCATGCAATCAATGATTAGGTTTATTAAAGTGTTTAATAAACAAATATCATATATTGTTAAACTATCCAATATAAGAGTTATATTACGACAATTTAACAATTCACTTAGATAAATTTATTAGTCTAATTTACCTAAGTAATGAACCTTTGTTTGTAAAATACTTAGAGAATAGAAAAGATGTATGTGATATATCATTTTTTCAATTATATTCTCCCTTAAAATTCACACTGTGAGACTCATGTTTGGCCTCGAGGTGTCCTGTGAGCATCCTCCTTATAATGGTGTTTGCATGGGCCAATATCAATGTGAATGGAGAAAGTATTTATAGTGAGTGGGAGAAGGATATGTGTCAATATGTCCTACGGCCTTCAGCCTTGGTTTGCATCGTGAGATTTTCTTGAGTCTCGAGGCATCCTGGGAGCATCCCCCTTCAGATGGTTTGTGCATTAGGTCAGTATGAAGGCAAACTCTACAAATGGATAGGATGGTTTTAGTTTTTACCCAGTCGGTTTTTTCCTTCAGTTTGGCACATTAGGGCAGAACTCTAAGGTCTAAAATGGAGGGTCATACTAACAAAATTTTTTTAAGTAAGTTAATGATTTCATGCCAAATAAACTATAACTATTTGTTATAGGAGTAAGAGTTATTCTAGAGTAACAATTAGTTGGGAATGTCTCAATCCACTGAAAGAGTAACTGACCACCCTTTGGTGGCGCTTGTTCTAACTCATTGGAATATCATAGCGATAGAAATTTTGAATTAATATGAATGAGATTTGTATTAAATCTATTGGTTTAATTTTTTGATTTCTATACTATATTAGAATGGATAATAGATTGCATATAGTCAACTAACATGTTTTATGTAATTCAAAGTTATATCATTTTCTTTCAAGGTTTTAATTTTTTATTTACCGAAATAAGTCCAATGGTTTGATAAATACGTTTGAAAATGTCATCAACACATAATGGTAGTATAATTTTGGGAAATGTTTTCAAAAGGAATTGTTGGGAAATGTTCTCAAAAAGAATTGTTGCCAATTCATGAAGTATTCATGAATAATCTTTGCAGTAATAGCTTACTCTTATATCTAGATAACATATGATGTGCTTGGGCTATACGATAAAGTCATGACAAAACATATTATATGTTGAAATCGTGGGAAGCTATATGACCTCTAAAGTTAAGTATTATCTGCGTCCAAGAAAATTACAATGACTAAAGATAATAAGAAAAATATTTCCAAATTAGTTTGGGATGTCACATGATGAGAAATTTGGAAATACCTCAAAGAGGAAGAAAAATAAGAAAAAAAATAAATTTGATTTACTAAGTTCTTGGTGGAGAATACAAATTCACACTTTGATAGTTGAATACGGACTCACTATCAGAATTATTCTTCATTACAATTAGATTGTAAATCTTGGCGAGTAATTAATTCAGTGGAATATTCTACTAGTTGGCAGGAAGCTCGTCTCAATTAAAGTAGTGGGAGGCGTTAAAATGTTGTTTATTTATGTTGAATATGGTGCTTTTATCACCATAAGAGAAATTCAATTTCTCTCATCTTTATTACTAAATATTTTATAGGGTATGAATGGTTTTAGTGATAAGGCATGTTTTCAAAAGTTGTTTTGAGAATATGTTTAGCTTTAAATAAATACATTTTTGTATTTAAATGTTAACACATCTGCGTACTAAATTGAAAGAGTATAGATTAATGAATCTTGATAGAAAGCTAGATTCTATGCTCCAGAAGGGATACTTGTTTTTGGCCTATAAAAGACAGTTATAGGTAATTCTCTAAGAGTTAGAGTTAAATTATTATTGCCTATCAAAAGTCTTACTTCTCATACAGGTGTGTAATTAAAACCTTAATAGATAAGGTTACCTGGCCAATGTTGGACTTTCTTATTTTGACCCAGGTGGTCTTGTGATTGAAAGTATAAGTCTAATTTCATAAATAAATCATTAATATGATTGATGAGTATTTATGAATAAAAGTATCTTAATCTAATGCAATTTAAGTCTTATTTTCTTTGAAATTCAAAAGAAATTAGACTAAAGTTTAAGTCATTTAGGCAAGCGTATTGTGACAATATGATCAGATCATAATGACTAGTGTAGAATATTTGTTGTACTAAGGCTAATTGATAGAGATAGATGAGATCTCAACTTCAAACATTAAGTACAATTTGGATTAAATTGTGTTGTAATAGGAGAAATGTGGTCTTCTTGAACTTAGTACATATGTACTTTTTTAAACATAGTTCTAATCTTTTAAAATCACACTGATGTCTGACTCCACTAAGGATATGCAATGGAGATTGTAATTTTGGACGTTATTTCCTCTACAATGTTTGCGGAACAATATTGGATTATGGAAGTGTTGTAAAACTAGTTTATGGCATTTCAGTTTTTGAGTAAGTTAAGATACTTGTATCAAAACAAACCCTTGGTAAAATAAATGTTCAAAAGTATGCCTAAATGTAGGTAGTCCTTAAAGAGTTTATAAATGATATTTTGGACATTCCAAAATAAAATAATGTATATGTGACAAATACTGATTCATTTGGAAAGTTAAAGGTTACAGACCTATAAAATGGTCAAGTTGTGTTGATGAATTAGTTCCAAGCAAAACCATGTAATAGTTACAAGTATTGTTAACCATTTATCTTTATTTAGACGTCAATTTCTAATTGTCAAGCAGATAAGTCTCCATCGTAGTGGGAGAGTTATGAGGTAACTCATCTTTTGCAAAGGCTTACCTGACGTCTTCATTGTTATATGAGATGACAAGATGAAAACTTACAAACCTTACAATAATGGGAGAGATATGCAATGACTCAACCTTCGCTGTGACTTATTGGAAGTCAAAGTTGTCATACTGGATGAGAAGAGTTGAAGGAAGTTGACAAAGAAAATTTGTTAAAGACATAAATTTGAGATAAATCAGTGTACTGAATCTCAGTCAACTTTTTGTAGATTTTCATTGATAGGGTCAAACTTAAAGGATATGAATGGATTTATAAAAAGGGAAACTTGAAAATATAGTACTTGGAGATAGAGATCTTCAAAGTAAAACTTTTGGCGTTAGGTGAAAACCAGAGCTAGAACTGTTGGGTGAAAATGGAATGAGAGTCAAGTTTCTAACTAGTTTCTATAACATAGTCTTTATGCATTATTTGATGCATTATTGTATATGAGATATGTAAAAATTAATAACTTCTATAAAAAAGGATCCAATGAATCTACACAATTTCAAGAGAATTTTCTCAAAGATTGAATTGTAAAAGATTTGCAAATTGTGATTTTCATTTGAGAAATAGTTTTCATAATTAAGATTGTTGAAATGTCTTGAATTTGTTAGTTGGCGCTTCGAACAACCAAATACGGGGTTTTTTACGATTATAAACTTGTTGACACCCTCGAAACCTATTCAGAGTTCGTATTTATCTTGTTTAATTATTTTTTGTTATTTACGATTATGACCCTAAGATTTAGAGTAGTGCACTATATAAACTCGCTAACCCTAGATGTGTCGTTTGTGTATTCATAAAACATTATCTCTAATAGTGTTATTCTCCCTCTACCCCATGGATGTAGCTAACACACTATTAGTGAACTACGTAGATCTGTTTGTTGATTCTTTTTATGTTTTTTTGCATTTCACATTTGTTCGACAATTGAGGATGTCTAGCGTGAACGTAAAAATCGATAAATTCAACGAGAGGAATAGTTTCGATTTATGGTAGATTCGTTGGACTTGATGCCCTAAATCTCATAGGGTTCTATAGTTTGTAAACAGTGTATGAACAAACTCTTATGTGACTAATAATATATGATATTTTTATTTACTTTGTCTATAAAATATGTGATATTTTAGTTGCATTAACCATAAACCAACAAACTAACATCCAAGGTTATCGTTGTAACTTAAACATGTATGTGGAGACATATAGGTAGATCATGTTTAAGTGAAACCTAAATGGTCCGTAGTATATGGATAAGGCTGGATACCTTATCCTAGTAATGCTACGAGTATGGCCTACTTTGTAGGTGTTACAAATGTTGTAAAGTGCTACAAATAATCTTATCATGATCATTTATGTATTAGAGATGCGAGTGGGGATATTTTATACAAAGGAGTTTGTATAAGATTGGACCATAAAATGCTTAGTCTCATTATATAACGCCGTTCATAATAGAGACTTTCATTTCACTAGAATGTCCATAGGTAACATGACCTTAATACTGAGTGAGTTGTGAACTCCTACCTATGAGGGTGGTCCTTTGATTTGTATGGTTGAGAGTGCCCAGATCGTCGACTCAACAAGCCTACCATTTTAGGGATTTGTCTGATTGGGGAGCTAAGAACACAGCTACACAATATGAAATTCACTCATTTCTCAAAGCAGGAAATAAGTAAATAAATTGCTCCCTTAAGGGCTGATTCCGGGTCTTGAACAATGTGGCACCACACCCTCTCCTGGCCCCACCACACCCTCTCCTGGCCCGAGAGGGAATTTAATTATATGATATAATTAAATTAATTCAATTATATATGATATAATTGACACAATGTATTTGATACATTATTGTTTAATTAGAGGAAATAAATATTTGAATGGGATACAAATATACTTTCTATGAATGTGATTTATAGTTGTTAAATTTAATATAAATATGATTTATATTAAATGTCATAAAATAGAGAAAATGAACTATAATTTATATTGTTTATGATACAATATTAAAACTATAGGTTATAAATAAAATATAATAAGTTGGTTATCATATTTATTTATAATTTGCTCGTGAAGCAATAATTTGCACAAATCAAGTATGTCCTTAAATATTTGATAGTTGTTTCAGATATAATTTAGTCTATTCACTTTATGAGATAATGTGGTGCAAGGACTGAGTCTGAGGACATATGTAAGCACCAAGTTATAAGAATAACATAGAATGAGAGAAACATCTTGTTGGTGAGTAGATGATTCTTGTTGACACAATAGTTTGTATTATATAAAAGGATTCTCTACGCTAAAGTGTAAGAGGATCTTCTAGACTGTCTAGGACTACGAGGCATGTCTCTAGTGTGCTAGGGCAAGTGGGAAAGCATGTAGAGTATAGAGTATGCCCTAGGATACATGTCTCATCAGCTATATTTTTCCAACCTTAGTGCAAGTGGAAGATTGTTAGAATGTATGCCCTAAAGCCTCGTAGTTATATATTATTTGAATCAATAATTGATTAGTTATTATATGCAATAATCCATTAAAGAATCAAGTAGGAGATTGTTGGACGTGCAACAGAGACGACGCTAGCCCCTAGAGTGGATAAGCAAGGGACATGAGAGTGCAGGGCGAGGTTGTCCTACTTGTAGCCCCATGGTAAAAGAAACCCTAAATTCCAATCAAGGTCAAACCTATATATATTTATACATAACACTTAAGCCTTAATTTTGACTTCCATCAATCTACTTCCAATTTGCAAATCTTAAATATTTCTCCACTAATTCAGTCTTCTTTTTAATTCGTTGGATACAACTAAAACGCTTTAAATCTCCAATCTAAAACCCCAAATATTATGGACAACATCAATTTCATGCCAAAACCAAATGGTCGACAAACAAGAACTAAAGACTCAATTTTACCCCCAAAAAATAAATCCAACAACAAATGGATGTTGGGCAATGGTCAGAGAAGCTAAAACTGAGAGAGGGATATCCAAGGAGAGAGAAGAAACATGACCCTTAAATAAAGTCAAATTAACTCATAATATTTTCAATTATCTTAATTTGATTCCAAATTCTAAAAGCAACGAGGAAACTAAAACTCATTAATTAAAGATAAGTAACTTAAATTTACTTGAAACTTGCGATATTACAAACAAAGAAGAGGAGAAACCAATGGAAAAAGGGACCGACTGTGGATGGAGGTTGTAGTTGCTTTTTCACCGAAAGAGAAAGATGAAAAAAACATAAACTAAGACTTATTATTTAAATTATTTTAATATTGATAATTCATTTATAATTTATTAAAATATATCTATTTCAAAATTTATATGATTAATGAGAATTTCAACTAATTTTATTTAATCTAAATTATTTGACAAAAGTATAAGAAATAAATTTGAAAATAGATACTCATGATAAAAATTTTCTCATAATCTCTTTTTACTATTTCAAACCCGATCCCAATCGAGGTGTAAGCCTAAGTCTATTTTAGCTCATATAATAAAATTACACAAATTTAGTATTAAAATTAAAATTTACGAAGCGTTATTAATATTTTTCTTATTTGAAATTAATTAACATAATATCATAACTAATTTTTCTGTCCATTGCTCTTTAATGATAATCAATTCAAGTCATATATATATATATGCACTAAAAAACAGTAAAAAAGGTCCAAAATTCAAAATTCTCATTTTTTGCCCTCGGAACCCGTTTCTTTATTTGTTCAATTTAATAACTAAAGAATTCACTTTTTAGTGACTGTTAATTCTAATTATAAATTGAAGACACGACAAACTGCCATAACACTCGAAAAAGCCGAAATTTTCCAATTGCATCTCTTTCATTTTTTTTTTAGATTTAATGACTATTTTTTAGTCATTAATTAATAACACAAAAAAACTGTCATAAATTTTGTTAAATCCGCCGCTTTTTCCTGAAAAAAATGTGTGATTTTAGCTTTAATGACTATTGTTCTCTCTTTTCTCAAAACGCACTAAAGTTCACGTGTCATGGAATATATATTTTGTTGTAGTGAACTCCAATTTCACAGGTTAAATAAGTAATCAATCATAAAATTGTAGATAAAGAGGATAAGGGAAAAAGGAAACGATAACGAAAAATATATTGGTTTGCCCCAAACTCGAGACAACATCTACTCTTTTGCAACTACAGGTTCTATTATAATGAAAATTGTAAAGAACCCTCAAACTGGCACTACAAATCTCTCCTCCCAAATAGTGAAACAAGAAGTATTTAAATCCAACACTACAACTCAGTGACTTGGAATAAAAAATTAGAGAAACACCCAAAATCCAGAAAAATACACATGACTGCCCCTCTAAAATACTGAAGAAGAAAAAAACTTCAATGCTCTGTGTTTTAATTTTCTTCAGCAGCAAAATAACTCACGACTCACTTAAATTTTTCTTCTAAATTTTTGCTTCATTTCATCATTGCACACATGAGCTTCTCGGTGGGTTGATTTCCATAGGAGTTTTGTTTTCACAATTCCTAACCATCTTCCCGTTAGAGACAAAACGACGATTTGCCTCCCACTTGAAAGAAATTTTGTGATCTTGGCAAGTTTCAAGATATTACTCCCACTGCAACTGTATTATTTCTTATCTTCTAGAAAAACTCTAAGGTTCAACAAAATAACAATAAAATAAAAAAAAGTAACAAAATAGAAAACCATCATAAAATAACTGTAGCTCAACTGTGCTTGTCCCGAGGTATGAACAAACTATGTGGAACTGTCTCCCAAACATAAAGAACAGTCACGTACTCTTACTTCAGCTAAGTGGTACAACCCGACATCTTCTCCAATTCTGAACATCTGTTCATGTAAAAGATATATTCTGAAAGTGGCTTCACTCCTTCCTTCAAGCTTGTTGCCAAGTTGGAGACTTTATCTTTGACCTTACCAATTGCTTTGGTCTTTTACTTTAATGCCTTTATTTGTCTATGTGACTTCATTAATCTATTCAAATATTTGACAATTGGGAGTTTGTGATAGCCGTCAACTTTCCCTTTCAGACTTTCTGATTGTACATTTTTTGTAAGTCAAGAAACCCTTAACCTGCATCTTTCAATACCCAAAAAATTTTGATTAAAATACACCTGAAAAACTATTTTGAGTGGTTGCCAAACATTCCAATTTCTTTTAAAATGACTTAAGTAAGCATTTAGAAAATATATTCCAAACACACGATAAGTAATGGGAGCATAGGCCAAAACCTGTTTGTATTCACTGAGTAAACTCAAACGTGACATCCTTCTTCTACAGTAAGTTAGTAATAAGTCAAACGATCTTGTTGAAATTTGTTATGAACTTACGATAAAACCTACATAACCCAAGAAAGATCAAACCTTCCTGCTAAGAGAGGTTAACAATAATATCTATCTTGGCATTATTCACCTTGATGCCCTTTGATGAGAAAATCTAAATTTTATCTTAATTCTAGGAGTGTTATTTTATTATTTTACCTTTCTTAAATCCTAAATTTATTCATTCATGCTTGCTGAAAACGCAATTTTTTAATTAAAATATATGCATTTATTGATAAAGAGTTTCTGATAAATTCTACCTAACCAAAACATTCATAAGCTTTTTAAATAGTCAAATAATAATAAAATAAAATAAAACAGCAATCAAAATTTAAAATCTTAAATATGATAACCGTTCCTCTCAACCATTCTCTTCACCATCATCATGGTTCGTGCATTTGTTTTAGTTTGTACAAAATCTGATGGGGAGGAAGTCAGTACACACTTGCACGAGTAAGTAGTTCATACCTAATGAGCTATCAAATAATAACATGCAGCACATTCATATAAGGTATCAATTCGTAAAAAATAAAAATAATAAAAAGACGATCCAATATTTCATGCATATTCTAAGACTATGATTATCATATACTTATGATATAATATACGAAGGACAAGTCTATTATCAACTTCAAAATCATTTGTGTACCCATACGTCCTCAAGTCTAACTTAGTACTTAAAGGAAAAATTATCCACCATTTTGGGAATACGGTGTCGTTTTGTAAGGAGGAATTTCACGTGACCACCAGGTTTAGAGAACATATTTCACTTCCATCACCTTCTAGTGTCATAGATGATTGGGATTTGTTTTGTAATTATGGCTAGAGCAATTATTTGTAAAAAAAACAGAGTATTATTCCAGATAACTTTTTGAAAAAAAATGAATGGATGGAATAACTTAGTTGGAAAAGAAAAAATACTTGAAACCAACTTTTTAAAAGAAGATTTTTTGAGTGTTTAGTGATTAATTGATCTCTCTCTAATTTATACAATATATGAAATTATCAAAATATTTTCACTAATCATCTACACCATATCTATTATAGTTGTTGCTAGTTATCATTGCCCTTTACTGGCCACTTCCTATGACCAATAACTCCATCACCACTAACAACTTACTCTTGCAAAACTTTTATTGGGCTTGATAGGCTTGATGGGCTATGTGAAACACTGTCTTCTTGAAGCAAAAATATTTGGGCTTAGTTGAAAGCCTGGTTCGATGAGAAAAACCAAAACCACTTATGGAAATGCACTTGAACAAAACAGTGTGCTAAAAGCACAATCCACGTGAAGAAAGATCTTCACCCTACACTTTGATAGTCGAGATTAACTTCAAACACTCAGGAAAAATACAGACACTTCAATGACTAACCCTTTCTTTTCTTTGTTGCAGAAGGAAACCGAGAGAGAAGAGAGGGAGAACCAGAGGGAGATGCTGCTGGTCTTCGTCTATGATGAAGGTGAGTTTCGTCTAGATGATTGAGGTGAACGATAGAGTTTAAGAAGATATAGGAAGAAGAAGAACACTAAGAGTTTTACGTGGTTCGGCCAAAAGTAGGCTACGTCCACGAAGAAGCTGATGATTTCTGATTAAGGGAGTTACAACAAGAACTTACAAGATAAGTAGTTAGCTATCTTGATCTCACAATTTTCTTTTTCACTCTCTTACTTGTACAAGAAATTACAGATGTATATAAAGACAGCTTGTATAACTAATTTCTAACAACCTTGAAGTAGTTTTTCATCACTTGTAGTAATAATCTCCACCTTGAAAGAAAACTTCAAGTGTTTATTCATCTTCTCTGTACTGAATCTCTTCTTCTTTAACCTTTGTCTCTCAGCTCAAACGTTATAATATCGAGGCATTTTTTAAGTTTGAGCTGAGTGACAGTCTTTGTCAACATGTTGGAAGCATTCTCTTATGTATGAACTCTGGCCACTTCTATTTGTTTTGCTTTAATTTGTTCTCTAATGAAATGATATTTAACATCTATATGCTTTGTTCTGTTGTGATACTGTGGAAGCTTTGATAAATGTATGGTGCTCTGATTGTCACAAAAAAAAATTATTGTATTCTGTTTGATCCTAAAATTACTTAGGAGACCCTTCACCCATAAACTCTCTTTTACTGCTTCTGAAAGAGCAATAAACTCTACCTCAGTAGTAGAAAGGGCTACTACTGATTGCAATGTAGCCTTCCAGCTTAGAACACACCTTCCATATAGGAAGATATAGCCTGATAAGGATCTTCTCTTATCTAGGTCTTCAGCATAGTCAGAGTCAACATACCCAATTAGTTCTGGTTCTCTATCTGGAAGTTGTTGATACATTAGTTTAGCACTTGTAGTGCCTTTAAGGTACCTCATTATCCACTTAGTTGCCTCCCAGTGCCTCTTACCCGGATTAGCCATATATCTACTTACCAGACTAGTAGCATAAGCAATATTTGGCCTTGTAGACACCATTAGATACATTAGGCTTCATACAACTTGGGAATAGGGGACAGTTGACATTACCTTCTAATGTTCAATGTCAGATTCTTTAGATGAATTCTCTGCTAAGAGTTTGAAATGATTAGCAATAGGAGTACAAACTGATTTAGCTTTGTCATATGATATTTCTTAAGCAATTTCTGACAATATTATGACTGATCAATGTTGAGAATATTTGATTTTCTGTTACTGATTATATCAATGCCTAGTATTCTCTTTGCATTGCCCATGTCTTTCATTTCAAATTCTGACTTGAGTAGATCTTTGACTTTATTTAATTCTTGCATAGTTGCTTCTGATAATAACATGTCATCCACATAGAGTAACAAATAGATAGGATGAGTGTAAGTATCAGTGTTTATGTAAACACATCTATCATAAGAACTCTTTTTAAAGCCATTCTTCTGCATAAAGTCACTGAATCTCCTATTCCAGCACCTAGGGGACTGTTTAAGGCCATAGATAGACCTTTTAAGTAGGCAAATATAGTCTTCTTTCCTTCTGACCTCAAACCCCTTAGGTTGGCTCATGTAGATAATTTCTTCTAGGAAGCCATGTAGAAAAGTTGTTTTAACATCAAGTTGCTCCAGCTCTAGATTATTCTGAGCCACAGTAGACAATAATAATCTGATAGAAGTCTACTTGACCACTGGAGAGAATAGCTCATTGAAATCAACACCTAGTCTTTAAGTAAAACCCTTAGCTACCAACCTAGCTTTATATCTTAGGTCCTTGATCATTAGGGAATCCCTCCTTTAATTTGTACACCCATTTGGATGCAATTGGCTTACAACCTTTGGGCAAAAGTGTCAACTCCCAAGTGTTATTTCTGACTAGTGAATCAACTTCTTCATTCTTTGCTTCTATCCACAACTTAGCTTTAGGACAACTCATTGCTTCTTCAAAAGTTGAGGGTTTTGAATCATTATATAAATCTAAAGCATTTAAAGCTAAGTAGTCATCATATCTTTAAGGTGGCACAATAGTTCTTCTTTGCCTATCTCTAGCTAGACTGTACCCCCTCAAATCTGGTTCTTCTTGCTCGGGATTAGAAATAGCATCTTCTACTTCTTCTTCAAGATGAGGTAGTTGATCAAATGTTGATTCTGAGCTTGAAGGATCAGAGCTAGGGTTGAGAACTTGCTCCACCTCAATTTTATCATTCTTCATTTGAGGTGCTATAACATTAGACGTAGATCCCTGTATAAACATCTCATCCTCCCTAAAAACAACATCTCTACAAGTAATACATCTCTTCTCTGTAGGGTGCCACATTCTAAACCCCTTAACTTCTTCTCTGAAACCCAGAAACATGCATTTCACAGCTCAGGCAACTAATTTTCCTTTGTTCTAATGGACAAATCCAGTGCAACCAAACACCCTTAGATTATTTAGGCTATAAGGTTGTTTAGTCCACCTTTTTTCAGGAGTTAGAAGTTTAAAAGATGCAGGGGGGCATCTATTTAGGGTATAGATAGTATATGAAGCTACTTCAACCCAAAATTTTTCAGGAAGTATTGCATCTGATAGTAGGCTTCTTACTCTTTCCATACTAGTTCTATTCAATCTCTCTGCCACCCTATTTTGCTGAGGTGTATACCTAACAGTCTTGTGTCTAGTAATGCCATCCTGTCTACAAAAAACATTAAACTCTTCTGCACAGTACTCAAGCCCATTGTCAGTTCTTAGACACTTAATTTGACTGTTAGAGAATTTTTCAACCATAATCTTCCATTCTTTGAACTTATCAAATACTAAGTTCTTAGATTTAAGGAAATATATCCAACATTTTCTAGAATAATCATCCACAAAGGTTAAGAAGTACCTGGCTCCACTTAAGGATTGGAAAGGTATGGGACCCCATAGGTTCGAATGCATATAGTCAAGGATGGCCTTAGTTGTATGCTAAGCCTTTACAAAACTTTGCCTTGTAGCCTTCCCTATCACATAGTGTTCACAAAAGTATAGGCTTTGATGAATTCCTTTATGTAGAATTCCCTTATTAGCAAGAGCTTGTAAACCTTTGGTACTAATGTGTGAGAGTATTTTGTGCCAAAGATCTTCTTCGGTAGGCTGCTTCTGTATCACAATCAAGGCTGAATGCATTTTCTGAATTCCTTGAACAACATAGACACCATTAATCTTGACCCCTCTGAGAATAGGCTTACTGTTCTTCAAAACTTCACAGTAGTTTTCTTTTCCTCTATATTCACAGCCAATAGAATCGAGTATGCCTAGTGAAATCAGATTTCTCTTCAACTTAGACACATGTCTGACATTTCTCAATAGTTTGACTGATCCATCTTCAAGTTTGAGTGAAACAGAACCAATACCAACCACTGGACATGAGTTATTATTACCCATGTAGACAGAGCCTCCATCCAACTCTCTATAAGTGTTGAACCAGTCTTTGTGGGGTGTCATGTGGAAAGAACACCCTGAGTCTAGAACCCAATCTAGGTTCTTATTAGGTTCTTCATCTGCCTTCCAATTTAATGTAGCTAAAGCATTTGAATAGAACTAAGAATCCTCACAAACTGAGGTTTCACGTGACTGGTTTTGTTGGACTTTCTGTTGAGGTTATGGTTGCTTGTTCTTCTGATCATTTTTCCACTTTAAAGTTATGCAATCCTTGATTAGATGTCCTAGCTTTTTGCAATATTTACATTTAACCTTGGATTTTTCTTTCCTCTCTTATGTTGAGCTTTGTTTCCCTTTTTCCTTATTATTCTGCTTTGACTTACCCTTGACAAATAAGCCCTCAGCACTGGGTTTATCTTTCTTGCTGGTTAGGAGCTCCATCTCTCTGATTTTAAGAGCTGAAATGATAATACCAGTAGTTAGGGAGTCTCTACCATATTTTAGGGCAGTCTTTACATTCTTATAGGAATCCAGCAGTGAGTTAAGAAGCACAAAGGCTTCATTATCAACCCCAATCTCTTCTCCTTGAGTCTTGAATTCAGTAGTAATACTTTTGAAGTCATCTAAGTCCTCTATCAATGATTTCGAAGCACTCATTTTGAAAGTGAAAAACCTTTCCCTTAGGAAAAGCTTGTTGGGCAGATTCTTAGTCTCATAAAGCTCATTCAGCTTACTACACATCTTGAATGCTATTTCTTGGTCGATCACTTGGCTTAAAACACTGTCTGACAAATTAAGCACAAGTGTGCCATGAGCAATTAGCACCATGTTCTCATTTTCTTCTTCTGTTGCAGTAATTGGCAGCTTGGCTAGATCCTCAAAGGTCTTATGAGCCCTTTGTTGCCCCAAAATGACTTTGATCTTGGCTTTCTACAAGCCAAAGTCTCCTTCCCCATCAAAATTTTCAATGTCATATCTTCCTACTGCCATTTTTGCTTCAAATTCTGTCTGAAAGATCCAAGATTTTGCTTCTTTAAAATCTTCACTAATCATGAAGTTTTTTTGCAGGCTCTGATACCATTTGTTGGGCTTGATAGGCTTGATGGGCTATGTGAAAATTGTCTTCTTGAAGAAAAATAATTGGGCTTAGTTGAAAGCCTGGCCCGATGAGAAAAACCAAAACCACTGATGGAAATGCACTTGAACAAAACAGTGTGCTAAAAGCACAATCCACGTGAAGAAAGATCTTCACCCTACACTTTAATGGTCGAGATTAACTTCAATCACTCAAGAAAAATACAGACACTTCAATGACTAACCTTTTCTTTTCTTTGTTGCAGAAGGAAACCGAGAGAGAAAAGAGGGAGAACCAGAAGGAGATGCTACTGGTCTTGGTCTAGACGATGAAGGTGAGTTTCGCCTAGGCGATTGAGGTAAACGATAAAGTTTAAAAAGATAAAGGAAGAGGAAGAACACTAAGAGTTTTACATGGTTCGGCCAAAAGTAGCCTACGTCCACGGAGAAGCTGATGGTTTCTGATTAGGGAGTTACCACAAGAACTTACAAGATAAGTAGTTAGCTATCTTGATCTAACAATTTTCTTTTTCACTCTCTTACTTGTACAAGAAATTACAGATGTATATAAAGACAACTTGTATAACTAATTTCTAACAACCTTGAAGTTGTTTTTCATCACTTGTAATAAAAACTTTTGTCAACTATTTCTTCACAATAATCACCTTCAACGATCACCACCCCCAACTACCAACTCCGATGACTAGCTCCACAACAAACTTTGGCAACCACCTCCAATGATCAACTCTAAAGACCACTATTTGTGTCCATCCTCAAGGCTACTACCTTTGACAATCATCTTTAATGACCACAACCATCTTTGAGGACCAACTGAATCGATTCTCTCCAACGATCAACTCTAATGACTAACTTAAATGATCAATTAGGTTGATCGTACGCTTAAAAAACAAACTTGACCAATGAGAGTGTTATTAAATACAAATTTGAAATTATCAGGTCATTGTATTTGATAGTTGTTTTCTATAATATTTTAACATTAGCAGAAATACTTTGAGTATGTAGGAAACAAACAAACACGTTTCTAAAAATGTGTTTGCAAAAATGTAACAACACACGTTTGTTTTTAGGGTAATTGCAATTGGTAGTATTTTTAGGAATAATAATCAAGTGTATAACATCATGAAAAAAACTTGCAAATATAGCCAAGTCTATCAACAATAGACTTCTATCGTTGGTAGACTCCTACCAGTGATATGGTCTATCATTGATAGACTCCTACCAATAATATGGTCTATCACTGATAGACTATTTAAATTTGGTCATATTTATAATTTTATTTAGATTATATTATATCTGTTAATAGTATGGATCTAATGTTTATATTTGTAACTGTCCCTTTTTACTCGTTATCTTTGGATAAATAACAAAAAAAAAAAAAAAAAGTAAAAAACTCCGAAATAAAAAAAACAAAGAAAAAAAGGAAAAATCAATACCTTTCGATTGCATTTCCATATAAGCACTTTGACTCGTGGTTGGAGTAACATTACTTCTAGAATAAGGAAAAAGTAATAATAAGATGAAATGGCTAAATTATTGAAATCTCTTTTCAACTTTTCTTAAAAAATATTCCTAAAATTTTAAAGTTTCATTATTATCTTTCAGTTTCAGAAAAATGTTCAAAAAATACGCTTCCAGTTAGTTTTCATATAAGCACCATCATTCACCCTTAGTGTTAGTATATATATATTAAAACCATGTATCTACACCCAATTTTAATTTCATCTTCCATTTGATAGAATCCAAACAATATAACAACAACCTATTATAATCTCCTTAAAAAAAAATCAACCAAATAATTGTTCTCCAAAACACCATAAAAAAAATCACAAAATAATCACCAAACAATCAACCAACAATAGGCAACAATAAACCATAAAATTCTGGAAAACTAAAAACAAAAAACACACACGAATTATACGTGGAAAACCCCTTAAATTTGAAGAGTAAGAACCATGAGAAGTCCACCCTTGTCAACTTTTTTTATTATGATAAAATTGAGAGAAAAGAATCCATATGAGTCATACAATGGTTCACTACCCACCAATACTTTCATACATAAAAGATGAACACTTGAGAGATAAAAAGAATGAAAATTTCCCAACTTTACAGCTTCTATTTGGCAGAGATTACGGACAATCCAGAGCTCAAACGACAATCTAACTGTTCAAAACATGACCCTGTGTCTTTTGAACAAGTTGCCAAATTTCAACATGATCCAACGGTTCAAAATCTAGTGATTGACAACTTTGTAGATGTTATCGCTGAAAAATCGAATTGCTATTTTTCTCTCCGATTTTTTGCTTCTTTTTTTCACCCTCCTTCCCTTAGGTCATTCTCATATCACATAAAGGAAAATCTAGGGCTTACAAGATGGGTCAACCTATAAGTTATCTCCAATTAGGCTCACAAAACACAAGTTTAAATAAAATCTTGCTTGTGTAACAAGTGGGCTGGACACTTACAACAATCTCCCCCTCCAGCCTAACATGGGAAGACTCAATCACATCCATGATCATTTGAACTTCATCTCAGCAAGCTTACTACAAAGCTTAATCTTGCTTCTGGAAACTAACTTAGTTAACATATCTTCACTATTCTTTTCAGTGTAGACTTTTTTCAAATTCAATCTCTTCTCTTCAATTACATCTTGTAGCCAATGATATTTAATGTCAATGTGTTTAGTACGAGCATGATACATTGGATTCTTGCTCAAATCCGTAGCACTCTGACTATCACAAAAGATTACATACTTACCTTGCTTCAAACCCAACTCTTAAAGGAACCTTTTAAGCCATGACATCTCCTTGCTTGCTTCCACTGCTGCAATATACTTTGCCTCAGTTGTGGACAATGCTATGCATTTTTGTAGCTTAGATTGCCATAAGATGGCTCCCCTTGAAATTGTAAACATATAACTTGAGGTAGACTTTATGTTATCAAGATCACCTGTCATGTCTGCATCAATATAGCCTTCAAGCATATGTTTACCACCTCTATAACACAAACTCAATTTGGAGGTGCCCCACAAGTATCTGAAGATCCATTTCACTTCTTCGCAGTGAGTCTTACCTAGATTGTATAGAAAATGACTCACTAGACTAACTATATGTGTAATATCAGGTCTAATACACACCATAGCATACATCAAAGAACCAACAGTAGAAGAGTAAGGAATGGATGCCATAACTTCTTTCTCTTTCTCTATTGTAGGGAAACCTCTTTTATTTAGCTTGAAGTGAGTTGCTAGCGATGTACTAACAGGCTTAGCATGCTTCATATTGAACCTTTCCAGCACCCGTTCAATATACTTCTCCTGAGATAACCACTATTTCCTAGCTTTGCCGTCATGAGCATTCTCCATACCTAAGATTTGTTTTGCATAATCCAAATCTTTCATGTCAAATAACTTGGACAAATCTTTCTTCAAATTTAGAATCATATTTATATCTTGTCCAACTATCAACATATCATCTACATATAAAAGAAGAATGATGAAGTTGCTTGCAAGGACCTTTTTGAAATACACACAAGAATTAGCTATAGTTCGTTTATAATCATTACTTATTATAAACAAATCAACTTTCCTTGTGCCACTGCCTTGGTGCCTGTCTAAGCACATAAAGATCTTTTTCAACTTGCAAACAAGTTTATCTTTCCCTTTTTCTTCAAATCCTTCTAGTTGCTTGATATATATTTTTTCATGCAAGTCATCGTTTAATAAAAAGGTTTTTACACCAAGTTGCTCTATCTCAAGATCAAGACTTGTTGCTAATCCTAACATTGTTCTAATAGATGTCATTTTGACCACTGGAGAGAAATTCTCATCAAAATCAATGCCCTTTTTCTAGTTGCATCCCTTAACCACTAATCTAGCTTTGCTTCTCACTATCTTCTCACCATCCTTCTTGTACTTGAAAACCCATCTATTTTTCAATACTTTCTTGCCTTTTGGTGGCTTGACTAGCTCATAGGTTTCATTATTTTGCAGGAAATTTATCTCTTCCTTCATTACATCGAGCCATTAGTCTTTTTTATCATGAGACAAAACCTCTTGATAGTTTCTCTAGCTCTCCATCTTCACTAACCATAATGAACCCTGAGCTTAGATACATTGTTGAAGGTTTATGCTCTCTAGTGGACTTTCAAGCCTGAGTATCTTCCACTTGGGGAGTAGATTGCTCCCCCTGTTCATGAATTTCCCTATGAATCACTTCATCATATGCATCTTTGTCATGAATTTCTTCATCAGATGAAGACTCATCAAGATCATCATCATCAACATGATCTGGTACATTACCATCAGGTTGTATCTCACCAACATCATCATGTACATCATCAACATTCTCATTTGTTAGCTAAACAACAAAAGGAGTAGAAGTAAACACAACTCTAAAGTGAAATGTACCTTGTCTTAAGAAGATATGCACCTTTCTCATGCTCAAAGAATACTGCATCTCTGCTTCTCACTACCTTTTTCTTTTCTAGATCATAGAGCCTATAACAATACTCTTCATCCTCATACCAACCAAAAACACATGGATTGATCTTCGAATTAAGCTTTGATCTCTATTCCTTAGGCACATACATGTATGCCTTGCTACTAAAGACTTTGAGATGCAAATAAGTGGGATTATGTCCCTTCCATGCTCTCTCTGGAATGTCTAAACCAAGAGAAATTGATAAAGATCGATTAATCAAATATACGACACATTACACTGCTTCATCTCAAAATGTCTTAGGAAGATCAGACATTTTAAGCATACTCCTGACCTTCTCCACAATGGTTTTGTTCATCCTCTCAACAAGTCCATTATGTTGTGGTGTGTTAGGCTTTATCTTCTTGTGTCTAATGTCATGTTGTGAACGATAATACTTGAACTCATTCGAAGTATACTCACCACAATTGTCAGATCGAAGACACTTCAATTTTCTTTCAGTCTCCCTTTCTACCATGACATGAAACTTCCTAAAAATATCGAACACTTGTCTTTTTTTCTTCAACATATACACCCAAGTTCTTTGAGTAGCATCATCAATAAAATTCTGGACAATATAACAACAAAATAAAAATAACCCTCTAGGATCTCCTCCAAAACAATCAACCAAATAATTTTTCTCCAAAACACCACAAATAAATCACAAAGTAATCATTAAGCAATCAACCAACAATGGATAGCAATAAACCATAAAATTCTGGAAGACTAAAAATAAAGTACACACACAAATTATACGTGAAAAACACCTTCGATGTGAAGAGTAAAAACCACGAGACTTGTGAGGACCCTTGTTAACTTCTCTTATTATGATAAAATTGAGGGAAACAGAACCAAAATCAGTCATACAAAGGTTCACTACCCACCAATACTTTCATGCATAAAAGATGAACACTTGAGAGATAAAAAGAATGAAAATCACCCAGATTTATATGTTCTATTCAATAGAGATTATGGACAACTAGAGTTCTAAACGAAAATCCAACCGTTTAAAATGAAACTTTATATGTCCTGAACAGACTGGCCAAATTACAGCATGGTCCAACGGTTCAAACTCCAAAAAATGACAACTTTGTGGATACTGTCCCTAAAAAACCGAACTGCTATCTTTCTCTCCTATTATTAGCTTCTTTCTTTCACTCTCATTCTTATAAGTCATCCTCATATCACATAAAAGAAAACCTAGGGCTTACAAAATGAACCAACCTAAAAATTCACCCCAATTGGACTAACAAAATACAAGTTTAAAATAAAGTCTTGCTTGTGCAACAAGTTGACTGGACACCCACAATACCATTTCCTCTCCTCTTCTATTCCAATCTATGACCCAGACAAATTCTGCATTTTCATCTTCTGCTTTGATACGGTCTTACTTCTCTTCATTCATTTCTCAATCTCTAAAACTACCGCCTTCAATCAAGGTATATAGGCTAATATCAATGACATAAAGGTAATCGACCACATAGTATAACAATGTCACACACGATGTGTCAGAAATTGTCAAAACAATCAGAAAAGCAAAGAGATAAACTAAGATAGATATCACATGAGATTTGGTGACCCAGTTTCGTGATATACCACGTACGTTTAGGAGGCAGTGTGCCCGTAGAAAGATACTTTTACTAATATGAAGTTAGAAAATTACAATGGTTTACTTATTTATAAATCTACGACAATACTACACACAAATAGCTCAACTCAAGTTATGAACACTTAGGCTCCCCCACAGCGTGAGACCTTGTCCCAAGGAAACTTAGGCTCCCTCCCCATAACTATGTTAATATTAGGAAGCAATCACTTAGACTCCCCTTAAGAGTGAGACTCCCTTTCAACTATAATCTTTCTACCTTCTTATAAATACCACTTCACGTGACGAACTTAGCACCCCCCCCCCCCCCAAGAGAATGCCTTCCCATGTAGTGATGTCTTAGGCTCCCCCTTAAGTCTAAGCAACCTTCTCACCAAACATGCTTCAACAATGACC
This sequence comes from Benincasa hispida, assembly GCF_027475165.1. Taxonomy (NCBI): domain Eukaryota; kingdom Viridiplantae; phylum Streptophyta; class Magnoliopsida; order Cucurbitales; family Cucurbitaceae; genus Benincasa; species Benincasa hispida. The sequence goes on along the minus strand of NC_143487.1, from coordinate 57,154,403 downwards.
AAAAGCACAACTTCATGATCAACAACAATTATGAATCACAATATCACAGAGATTGACATACATCGTACAACCACCACAAGATGAAAAGCTTCAAACAAAATGTTTAAAAGTGGTAACCTCAGCAAGACCTCATCCTTCATTTAAATAGGCATAATGGAAATAGAAAAACATACTTATTCAAAATTGCAAAGAATAAGTAACGAAAGAATCCAGAAAAATAAATTGGCAAAATTTTCCAAATAAGAATCATCATCCCAAGAGACATTCTGTGAGACAATTTATGTGACATCACAAAAGAGCCTAAGAAACAAAATCAAACAACCTTAAATAAGTATAGCCAATTTTATAATCTCTAAAGGAGAATAATAGAACCACTAAAGGACGTTATGACTTAAATATTTTAACAATATTTTAATAGTTGAATGTCACTTAATATATTTTGATTTAATAAAAAAAAGAGACACATGATAAGAGTTCATGTCATAATTTATATAGTATTGACATAAAAAAAAAACAATATATTGTCTATTTATATTGTTTTCAAATTGGTTGTTTGTTTCCTAACTCAAGATAAGTTTAAATAAATTAATTGTTCAGATATTGAGATTTTTTATATTTATATTTGACCACGAGAAATGTGATATTTTCACTTTTTTTTCTTTAAGTTTTGATATTGAATACGAGAGAAAAAAAGATGAAAAGTGCAATAAAAGAGAATCAAGAGGCATATTGAAGAAGTGGGAGGGAAGAAAATTGAGTAAGAAGGTGATGGGTATATATAAACGATTATGTCCATACTCTAATGGGAGAACATTTTTCTAAATTTATTTTTAGAAAAGGTAAGAGTTAATAAAATTTTAGTATATTAAAGTTATTTTAAAGTCCAAGGGCATCAAGGTAAAATTTTAAGAGTTCAATAATAATTTATTCAGAAGTAGAAATTGCTGGGTGTTTAGTTGGGTGTTTAGTGCTTGATCGAAAAAATTATTAAAACACTCTAAAGAAAGACTAAAGTGATTTATTCAAAAGCTCTTTTAAGTAAAGTTATATTGATTAAAATACATCTTTGGTGGAATGCTTTAAAGTCCTTTTAAATTTGTTTGCCTAAGATAGGAAGGTTCCTTAAGTAGTAGGGTTTTAATCAATTTCATTAGGATATAAGCAATGAATTGCTCTAAAAGGTCAAAAAGCTTATGAAAAGTTCATTCACCTTATTACAATTTCACCTTTTTATTTGTTACATTTTTTTTTACCACTTCTTCCTTTCTCCAACCCTCTAATTTTAATCCTATTTTCACATTTTTGGTTTTTTTTTTTCGCCGCAAAAGTGTGGTTAATTTGATCTTAACAAAATGGATACAACTTCACGTCGCAAGTGCCTTTCCCATGAGGAAAAAAAGAATTAAGACAACAGTCTTTTAAGAGGGCAAGTTTCCCAATTCAATATTCCTATTTCTCTCTATATTTCCCTTTCTTTTACCAAGACAAGTAATCTTTTCTTAAGATAATTAACATTTGGGAAGTTCCAGTTTCTAATTTAAATAATTTTGGGTTTTCAAAACTAATCGCTTTTTAAAAATGAACTTGGTTTTTCTAATCTCCCATGCATACTCTTCGGTTGTGCCTCTCCTGAGCTTTTTCCTATCCGACTTCCGTTCATTTGGGATAGGATAATTTTCTTATCTTTATCCCCAAACTTTGACTTTCTTCTTTGATGATGTTAACAACTTGTCGAGTGTTCTCATAATCAAATGAAATTTATAGAATGGCCGATCAAGAACCACTGCAAAAGGGTATAGAATTTTCACGCTAAGACGGAGTCGAACTAAAGGGAAACTATGTATAATTTCTCTAAGGTAAATTTATCTGATTAAGGCACTGGATTGAAAGACAAAACTAAATGCTGACAGTAAAATGTAGAAAAGTAAGATATCAGTGAGAAAGAGAGAGATAATAGAAGATTACCTTGTTGATTAAGAGATCATTGGGCTATTCATGGATACGATCATTTATTTATCATATGAATAGGGTTACCGAATTATATGGCCCAATCGACTAATCTAGATGTCAAACAGACTCCCCTAATCTAACTAATTAGATATAGAAAATCAAACTAATGCTAACCAATAGGTTGGACATGATAGCGTTTCATGCTTGTCAATTAGCCGCATTAAACCAATGGATTGATTAGGATGACTAATTAAACTAGACAGGTTCAATATTATCGCTTTTCTAATCCTAAGTTCTATTATATGAAATATGATAAACTTGAAAATGCTAAAAATTCGATAACAACTATAAACCCAACCTATTGCTACTTAAATTAAACATGTCTTCACTATAATTATGGATACTTGGGGATCCATAGCTTAATTGAACAAAACATGTTAACATAATTACGTTAAATCTATATTCAATAGATTAACCCTAGGATCATTCATACTAAATTGTTAATAACAAATAACATATTAGATTCCATTGCAAGATTATTGATGGTAGCTTCAAGATGATGATAGTTTTAAGATGATTATTATCTTCCTCAACCAAAACTCCAAATGCCCTTAGTGTGATCTCTCTCTAGATGGGATTTAAGAAAGACTAAGTGGGTATTGCTTTGGTATATGGGGCACCATAGCCCAAAGACCTCTTTATATACTAATTCAATTAAGATTCCCATTAAATCCTAATCAATCCAAGAATGGACTTTCACCCATTTAGTCCATACTCAATTAAGAACCTAGGGCCTAATTAAATAGATCACATAATAGAGTCAAATCTAATAAAATAACCTAATGTGATAAAATATCAATTGACATACATAACCCATACTTTAATTATATGTATAACTATTTAAATACGTCCAACAATCTCCCACTTGGACTATATCTGTGTACCTAATGTAACTAAATCACATAAACCGTAGCATGCATAAACAAGTTATTTCAATAACAGAAGTTCAATCTAGTCCATTTCCAATATCAGCACGGAATCAAGGTGGCTTTTGTTACTATCCTTCTAACTGAATCTTCCTTCATCACTAGTTCCAATACATTCAATTGAGGATCAAATCCCAATGGAAGCGAGTGATCAATTGTTACTTCAATTTTATTTTGAAAAACACAACACAAAATAAAGAAATACAGTACATAATATTCATAATGTGTAAGTAATAGGTTATGTATGTTTTAATAGAATCTACAGTGAAGAAGAAAACTTATCCTTGAAGAATCGTTCTTCGAAAACTTATCCTTGAACAACTGTTCTTCAATCTTTTTCAGATCTTTAAGAGTTTCATCAATTCTTGCTTCTCGTGTTGATCTTCCACGAACAGTATGGAGATGTCACCAAAAATTCTTTTTTGTTATTCTCTTGGCAAGGACTAGTTTGTGGGAACCCACTTTTGAAAGAACAAATAGAATCTTATTTATTTATTTTTGGGAGAGAATTCACAGAGAACTCCTCTCTGTGAACTAGGTTGAGAGAGATCAGTAAGGGAAGAGTTTAGGAATCTCACTCCTCCTTTTTGCACAGATAGCCACACCCTAAAAAAATACGTGAAGTGGGATCCGGAACCACCCACTTCACATTTCTTTTATTTAATTGAATCAAACTATTTAATTTAATTTAATTGTTAATTAAATTAATTAATCTACTAAATTTAATATTTAATATGTAATAAAATGCATTTGATTCTTATTCCAATACAATAAATCTCTTTTTATTATAAAGTTTAGTTTTGAATCTCATTCAAAATTAACTTTATATTATAATGTATCTATATAGATTATATTAATTATATCAAATACAATTAATATTATTTCTTTATTTAATTTAAACAATTCAAATTGTTTCAAAATTCTTGGTCCTTGTTTATCCGTTGTGAGCAAGTAGAGGGACCTCATGGACTTACAGATTAAAAGCTCCAATGATTCGACATTAACTAATTGAACTCTTTAATTATGTTAATGAACATTCATTAACTATGGTTCAGTTCATTAAAGACCAACGGCTGCACTCTTCACACTATAGAATATTTTTGCACCTATGGATTTCACCATTACAGCAAGACGATCGTTCATGAGAAGTTCGTAATTACAATTGGGTCAAATTATCGTTTTACCTCTGTAATTACCTCTCACTTCTTAAGTACCATTGATTCCTTTGATGAACAATCTATTTATGGTTCTATCATAAACCAAGTCTCTTTCGGGCCAGTGAGAGGGCAGGTACCCTTTTTTCAAGACTCGGAATGAGCACTTAGGAGAACTACTCCTCTACTTACCCTAAAGGCGGGAAGAAGTAAACTCCATCTTGTGTAGCTATGTTTCTAGCTCCCTACCAAGACAAATCCCCAAAATGGTAGGCTTATTAAGTCGACAACTCGGGCCACTCTCACCCATACAAATCAAATGATTGCCTTCATAGACAGCAGTTCATAATTCACTCAGGATTGACATCGAGTTACATGATTATCTTATGAAATATTAATCTTTTCAGTCGATAGTGTTACATAGAGAAATTAAATATTTTGCAGTTCAGTCTTATACAAACCCTTTGTACGAGATACCCCCACTTGCATGTGTGTACATGAATGATTTGAATTACATCATTTGTAACACTTTACAATAATTATAACAATTGTAACATATACAAAATGGGTCGTATCGATAGTGTTACTAGGATAAGAGACCCCATCCTTAATCTATATACTATAGATCGTTTAGGTTATTACTTGGAACATGATCCAACTGTATGTCCACTACATACTTTCAAGTCCCATGAAAAAAAAAAACTTTGATTTTTCCATAATAAATAACTAATTATTGCATATTTAAAATGATCAATTATTATATCAAATAACTAATTAAATACGAGGCTTTATGACATAAATTCCAACAATCTCCCACTTGCACTAAAGCCGATAAGCCAATAAGTGAGATATCTATCCTAAGGCATACTCTATATCTAACATGTTCTTCCACTTGCACTAGTGCATGAACTATATGTCTCGTAGTCCTAAACATTTTAGGTGGCCCTCACAAATTTTAGCCTAGAGAATCTTTTATATATATCAAAATATATGTCATAAAAATCATCTTGGTCACAACCATGATGTTCTCTCTCAATTTTCCTTTACCCAAGATTTTGGTGTTTTCTAATATTCTCAATTTCGGTCTTTACACCACTATTATCTAATAAAGTGAGCTAGACTGATTTGCATCTAAAACAATTTTTAAGTTTATAAGGATATTTTATGGCTATATTAATTATTTGTATTGCTTCACAAGCAAAACAGATCTTATATGTCATTTTGCACCATTTTAGGATAACTTAATATCTACATTGATTTCTCTAAATCTCTATAAGATTTAGTGTATTTTGTAAAAGATTGAATAATTAATATAGCCATAAAATATCCTTATAAACTTAAAAATAATTAATCAGATGTCCTACCATACACATAAATTTCTCATTATTCATAGACATCTTGATAGCATTTATCATTTTGTACTAAATGGTCATACCATTAAAATAACCGATATAATTAAACATGTGTATATTAAATGTTAAATGAGTCTCAATCTTATATTAATTCTCTTCTACTAACAGAAGATAATTAATCAGATGTCCTCAACATTCGAGGTGTCTTAGGAGACTTTTCTTTAGATTTTACTAACTTCACTTTTAATAAGACAATATTATTCTATTTGAAGTTATTACATCAAACATTTAACAACAATTTTGTAAATGTAAGATGTCTGAGATAAGTTTAACATCATGTCCTTAACATCTCTATTTGGACATCTAATATACAAAATTATTTCAAATCACTCATTTGAAATTGGTTAGATAGTCAAACTTTTTTATTGAAATTTTGCTTCTACTAGAAGAATTTCGGGCTTTAATGTCGGTTGACAACCGACAGTAAAGATAGTGTTATTAAAGCCCTTTAATGTCGATTGTCTTTAATGTCGGTTTTAAACCAACATTAAAGGGCTTTAATAACATTGTCTTTAATGTCAGTTGCAACCCACATTAAAGCCCTTAATGAAATTTGCAACCGACATTAAAGGGCTCTGAAGCCCAAGAATCAAATGAAGCCCTTTAAACTGACATTGAAGCCTAGAATCTGTCTGTTTTATAAATTATTGTCCTTTTTTTTTAAATTCCGTTGTCGAATCCATTTTTTCGGTAAAAAAGTATAACATGACACATCATCATCGAACACTATGGCTCTGACATATTATTCATGTATGGATTGTAAATCTATTACATTTAATCTGCAAATTCTTCTATAAAATTATAATTTAAAGGGTTGTACAATAATTCAGGCCTTGAAAACACAAATTACAAGTAATACAAACACTATGAGTTTACTGTCCCTCTCCATTTGTTAAGTATGAATCCCTTCATAATTCTTCTTGAACAGATCCTCCCCCAACTTTAGTAGTATCTGATTATAGCTATACTTGTCTAACCACTGTTGTTCAAAGGATCACAAACAAATATGGTTTAAGACAAAGGATTGAAAGTGAAAATGTGATCAGAATTCATATTCAACTAACCGTGTTTATTAGGAATGTGCATAAATGATACATTCAAGGCAAAAAAAAAAAAACAAAAAAACAAAAATGTTTATTGTAGTGAATGTGTTGAATTTAGAGTTCCCAAAAAAAAAAAGCATAAAGAGGTTGCGATACCAAATCTTTACTACTTTGTTGCACCTGCAAAACAAGAAAATTCAATAGTTGAATAAATGAGAGAATTTTCTTTTTCAAGATCTTGAAGAAGAGAAGCTTGGTTATCTAGATATGAGATACGAAGACGATGAAAAATTTTCGGCAGCATAACGATGCTACCACAACAAAACCAAAAAATTACCTTCAACCTGTTCAAAGAAACACACTCCCAAAAATATTTCACAACCATTTGTTCTCAACAGAACTATCAGAATTCCCAAAAAGTATTAAAAATGAGTAATCTTATCCAAAGCAACCTTAAACTTTAACTCAAGCACCTTGAATCAAGTCTAAACTACAAATAAATAGTACCTATAAATTATCAGACCTCAACATGTTCTCTGTTGTGCATGCCAAAAACAGGTCCCATAAGATGCGATAAGGGTTGATTATCAAAGTCACTGCTCACATAGCTGTAGGTCAACAACTTTAGTAAAATGAACAATTTCTAAATTTAAGACGTTTAGGGCAAGAAGAGACATCCCATAAGATGCGATAAGGGTTGATTATCAAAGTCACTGCTCACATAGCTGCAGGTCACCAATTTTAGTAAAATGAACAATTTCTAAATTTAAGAAGTTCAGGGCAAGAAGAGACATAAGAAAACAAGAAATAGGGAAGGAGTTCTGGAGCCACAATATCGAAATAACCCCATGTTTAAAGCCAAGAGATTGAGCAAAAAAATCAAACCAGAAACAAGCTGCAAACAAACTCACCATGTTGCTGAAAAGAAGAACCACGTATGCCACATGATCCAAAGTATGCCAAAACATAAGCATAAGCATATGAAAGAGGAAAGGAGAAAATTAGCATTCAAAATCTAAAACTCACATGATCCAATGGCCAAAAAAATGAAGAATCCAAGAAGAATAGAGCCAACAGGGTAGTCTTTTCCCTTCTTTGTAGCAGTCTCAAACACAACCATTCTTCAAAATGTTCTTCTTGAACCTTTCCACCTTCCAATCCTCAAGATGCATGATGTCATCTAAAAAACCCATGAATCAAATCAAATCAAATCATAAATCGAAAAATTTGCAATGCCAACAACACGAAAAGGGGGAGCTGTCCAAATATAATTAGTTTTCTTTCTTTTCTTCCGAAATGTTTGCTTGTATTTTCTTTTATAAGAAGTATTGAATATAAATTGTGAAAGAATGAACCATAAGTTTCTTCCAGCCTTGTACCTCTACAATCTTCATCGAACAAGTATATCCAATCCTATTGTCAACTTCAATATTTTAGATCTCTGTGTTTGGTTTGTAAAAGACTGTAAAAACTTATGAGGGACTTTTTGTGGGATTGGAAAAACATGTCTAACCTACAAGAAGCAACAGAAATCCACATATTCGACCAAGTAAATCTACCCTTGTCTAGAATGAGATCTAAAATGTTGAGACAATGACAGAACATAAAACTATAAAAAAGTAACCACACTAGAGTCCCTTGCTAAGTACCAATAAGATCCACAAAGACCAAAATATTACCAAGTTGTAGTTAGTTAATTTCTCTGTTCCTTAAAATTTTCCCTCTCTTTTCTCCTAAAACAAGTATTGTATACATTGAGAAACAAAGAGAATTCGTACTATCATATTCCAATAAATTGAGTAGAAGAATACCTTTAATGATGTCATGATAGAGTTTACAGTAGAAGACTCTCCAGTACCCCAACAAAGAATAAAGGTCAATAGAGCTAGAAGAACTGGCGCCAGTACATTAATAGAGAAAACTACATTTAATGATTAAGAGGTACTTTGTTTTCAAGCCTCTAGTATTTTGCGATAGAAAACTACAACCCTTAAAACCTTCCAACAAAAATAATAGACTCAGATCCTTGTACACAAATAATCCATAAGCAAAACAAAAATACAAGCAAAAAACACAACCATTCATGGACAAAACAACTTTCCAACTCTATAATATTGATGGACAAAACAACTGAATTTCAACAACAATAACCGATAGCCTACTCCATGTAGACTTATATAAAAAGAATTAGCTCTTAATGTTTCAAAACCAACAATGAAGCTACGAAAAATTTGTGAACAATAACAAGAAAATTGGAACAATGATGCTGTAACACAATTAATAATGTTCATTCTTCATAATTTGATAACTTTGGACGTCCATATACATTAATTTTTGTGATTTTAAGAAACTAGAGAAGAAAATAAAAGTAAAGGCATCAATGTAGACAAGTTAAGAAAATAATGTTTCTGAAAACTTCTTTACTTTTATCTAAGAGAGCCAATAGCCAACTTATATTCGATGATGAAAGCACAATAACGGTAATTTGAAAGAATAAAGAAACTAAAAGTTACTACACAATAGCTAAAATAAAAAAGGCTTGTGCCTCAAAGTCATAAACAAGCCCAAAGATAACAACTAACAACCAAGTTCAATAATTAAAAAAAAAAAAAAAATGAGATACATCAGACATTTTTTCAACGGTAGTGTAAATATTGAAGTAAGAACTAAAGATACAATACTAGTACTATAAGGAGTAGGAACCATATGTTTGGATTGGTGTCTTAATTCTCCCGGAGTCTCGTTGTTTTGTAAAGATACACATTGTTCAATGAATAAAATAAGTGTTATTTAATTATGGCATTTACTCATATCCAATAAATAAATCTCTTTGATTATCTTATGTAAACTTAAGCATGTATATGTGATATACAAGTGGATCATGCCTTAAGTGATACCTAAATTGGTCTATAGTATAAGAATGAAGGTGGGATACTTGATCCTAGTGACACTACGGATATGGTCCGCTTTGTAGAGGTTTGCAAGTATTGTAAACTACTACAGATGGTAGATCCTGATCATTCGTGTGGAGACATGGAGCGGGGGTGTCCTATATAGAGAGTTTGTATAAGACCTGGACCACGAGATGACTAGACTCTGTATATAACACCGTTGATACTAGAGACTTGCATCTTACCTAAATGACCATAGGTGACATGACCTCAATCCTGAGTGTTTTGGGAGCTCCTGCCTTTAAAGGTAGTCCTTTGATTAGTATGGGTGAGAGTGGCCAGATTGCCAACTCAACATGCCTAACATTTTGGGGACTTGTCTGATTTGGGAGTTGGGAACTCAATCCACAAGATGGAATTCACTTCTTTCCCGAAGCAGGGATAAGTAGAGAAATTGCTCCCTTAAGGGTTGATTCCGAGGCTTAAACATAGTGGCCACAGCTTCTCTTTGGAAGAGAAGACTTAGTCATAGTAGGACTATAACTTATGTTCATTTAAGGGATCAGTGGTACATAAGGAGACAGATGTAACTACAGGGGTATAATGGTTATTGGCCCAGTTGTACTTACAAGTAATCTGTGAAGGGTTGTCGCACTGCTGATTGGTTAAGATGGACACATAATATATCTGTAGTAAGAAGAGTTCAGTTGTCGGTGTTTAGTGGAGTGCCTGGCAGTTAATGGATGGTGGATCCCGTGACTAAAGAGTTTAGTCAGTTATTCACATACCGTTGGAGCTTCGGAGCTACAGGTCCACGAGGTCCCCTTGGTAGCTTGGATTCTGTTGAGGATCAGTTCTTGGTGTTGATTTGAAATGTTCAAATTGACAAGAGGTATTTTGATTATATATGATATCATCGGTATGATGTATAAGATACATCTAGTGGAGGATTGATGTAAATGAGATTTACATTAAGTAACATGGAATAGAAAAAGAATTATGATTTATATGTTTCTTGAGATGAAATATTAAAGCTATAGGTTATAAATATAGTATGATAAGTTGGTTATCATTTATGTTTGTAATAATATTAATTATTGGATAATTAATACTTTTTCTTTAAAATAACCAAAATAGTGGGTGGTTATTGGATCATGGTAACCGTGAGTTTAAAAGGAAAGTGGTTTCCTATTTTGAAAAGAAGTTTTTTCAAAAGTTTGAAAAGGATTTTGAGTTTTCTCTCCACGAAAAGAAACTCACGTAAGTCGTCAAGTAAATACGGATTTACTAAACGACGGCTAGACGAGCTAAACGATTGTGCAGGGGCGAGCTAAACGATCGTGCAGTGTTTACTAAACTGCTAGACAATCGCTGGCCTAAGGTAAACGATCGTGTAGAGTCTGTAGGCGACAGGTCGAGCTAACCAATAGAGCTAAACAATCGCATAGCTTTTGCTAGACGATCGCATAGCTTTATCTAAACGACTGGGCATTGATCTATACGATAGGTCTCCGCATCTCCCACTTGCCCAGTCGTGTACGCGATCGTTATTTCCTCCGTTCGTCTGCCTCATATGAAGTCCGAACAGAGCCCACCCTCTGGATTCTCAGACCGAGAATACCAAGGTCTCCTTGTTGGTGGTGTCAGACTCAACTCGACACCGTCGAGGTTTTCTGGAGGCCATTCGTGGTGCGGTGGAGGCCGTTCGTGGTGCGGAGAAGTTCGTGATCGAGGAGATCGTTGAGGACGAGCGCGAAGTGTTCGTGCGGTGTTGCGGTCATGTAGATCGGGCGTTCGAGGTTGCTGTTGTTCGAGCGGCCGTACGCATCGGAGCGTGGAGACGCTACTACATTTGTTCATATAGTTTTTCCCTCTATACATTTGTATTTATTCATGTTGTATTTTTCTATATGAATCGCATGATCGTTTATGTTTGAAGTCGACTATAAATATATGTTCATTTATGATTGTAATTTGGAATAGTCTTGTTCCGCTGCTTATGGAAATCTCGCTTCTAATTTCCTTCACCATATGGATGGTGACAAAGCCCAACTTTCAAGTGTCCTTGCAAGGAAGAGTATGGGGCTTTCCAATCTTGCTACTCCATTATTGGATATTTTCATTCAAAAGTTAGAAAATCAAGCAAAACACATTTGAGCACTCGCCTACTCTCCCATATACTCAAAGTAATCTTACCTTACACTCAAAGTAATTTTATTTTACACTCGAAATAATAAAGATCATTAAACTTAACCAACTTGTTTAACTTTTGAAAATAGACCTAAATGACACTTGAATACACAATAGACTCAAAACAACAAGTTAATCATACAAAGAGATATAAATCAAACTTTAGTCAAACACAATAGGCTCAAAATTAAACTTCAATCACACATAGGCCAAAAATCGCAAAATTCTTAAAATCAAATAAAATCCTAAAAATTGAGCAAAATCCCATAAATTACGAGGAAGCCCTAAATTCTTAAAATAAAATAAAATCCCAAAAAATGTCTCACCTATCGTGGAGATATCATCTCATTCAAACAAAAAAAAAAAAAAAAAAAAAGGGAAATCTGAAGAATAGAAAAAATGGGAATCAATTTACCAAGAACCAATTGAAAAACAAAGAAGGAAGGTCAAAATTGGATTGTGATGAAATTCGATGTTGTTTCCCTCCTTCTTCGTTTCAACCATCTGTAAAGTGAGGGATGTGTGTGTGAAAAACCAAAAATCATATGTCAAAAACAAAGAAAAAAGTTATATTGAGAATTATTTTTCTGCAAATCAATTCCAATCAATTGAATTACCTCTCTTCCTCTCTTGATTTCTCTGATGTAATTTTCTGACCTTTCTTCTGATGATTTCACTAAATATTGGTTTATGGAATTTAAATCACAGTTACTTTCAAATGGAACAACAAGGATAAAAGAAGAGACAAAAAATCCTATAAAGTAATTTTGGAGAAAAAAATAAAGCCCTAGCTAAAAGAAAAAACAATAGACGAGGGTTTAACTGTAGACTAACGAAAATCAAAGAAAACATGAGAGATTTATGAAAGAGTAAGAAATTTACCAAGTGAGTAACGATGGAGAAGAACATGGAGATGGATTGTTGTTCAAACGCATAAGAAGAAGGAGATGTTGTGAATGAATATGGAGAATGAAAGGAAAAAGAAGTTGGTTTTGTTTTTTTTAAAAGAAGGATCTTTAATGTCGGTTTTAAACCAACATTAAAGGTATACCTACAATGTCAGTTTAAAACCGACATTATACATCCGATTTCACTTTTTTCAACCGACATTAAAGCCTAAAATTCTTGTAGTGTTCATTCATAATGAATAATAAGACAATAATGTAAAATATGATAAAATGTCAACTTAACATTAATATTCTTGTCAATACAAGAATATTATTATTATTCAAAGTCATAAGTTCTGATACTATATCAAAACCTTATATTCAAATATCCTAATTATGTATGTCATTTCTCAAATGAACATATACAATTATGCAATTCTTTTGTTTTTTTATCTTTGAGAACTTTCCAGATATGTGTAGATTCAATAAATTTCTTTTCATAAAAGAATTCTATTTATTCATTTTACACATCTTATATGTAATAATGAATCAAATAATTCTTAAAACTCTATTGTGGAAAAAGGTAAAAAAATTTATTCATAGTCTAATTTCTCATTAGTTTCACCTATTGCTATGAGTTTTATTTCGAAGATCTGCATCTTCTTATCTACACGTTCTTGTTTGTTTCATAGAAGTATTCATATCTTATGAGTTTTACACTATCAAGAAACTCTACTAATTCAGACTAAGTTGAAGTACATAAATTCTATCTATTTTGTAAATCCATTCATATCTTATGAGTTCAACAAATCCAGATTGAGATGAAGTACGAAGACTTTATTTCATGATTTTTGACTTTGACATATTGTCTACTTGTCAACATTCTTGACATCTAATATGACGACTTTAACTTCCATTTGGTCATTGTTAAGGTTGAGTAATCTCATAACTCTCTCACTTCTTTTGAGATTAAATAAGTCTTCATCTTGTCATCCAACATGACGATATTGACTTCAAGTAAGTTTTTCTAAATGATGAGTCATCCCATAACTCTCCCACTACGATGAAGGTTTATCTTGACAATTAGAATTCATTTAACTTTCAAATGTAATTAAGAGATTGACAACATTTGTTAAGAATTAAGCGGTTTTACTTGGAATCAGTTCATCAACATTATTTAAAACCTTTTACAGGTTTGGAGCATTTTTATAAGTCATTTGCAATAAAAACAGTATTTGTCACACAAATACATTATTTTATTTGGGACTATATAAAAGATCATTTTGTAACTCCTCTAGGACGATCTACATTTCGGCGTATCTTTGAACATTTAGTTCATTACGAATAAGGGTTACTTTTGATACGAGTATCTTAACATACCCAAATACTAAAATTTTGAAACTAGTTTTACAATATTTCCATAATCCAAAATTGTTTCTCAAACATTTTTGGAAGAATAATGTTCGAAATTGCAATCTCTATTGCATGTCCTCATTGGAGCCTGACATCAGTGTAATTTCAAAAGATTAGGATTATGTTTAACAAAATACTTAACATGTACTTTAAGAAGGCCACATTTCTCCTGTTTCAGCACAATTTCACCCAAATTGTATGTAATGCTTAAAGTTGAGATCTAATCTCTATATCAATTAGGCATAGTACAATAATTTTCATGTACTATTCATTATGATCTCATCATAATGACACAACAGACTTGCCTAAATTACTTAAACTTTAGTTTAACTTCTTTTGAACATTTTAAAGAAAATAAGACTTAAGTTGCATTAGATTAAGATATTTCTACTCATAACTACTTATCAATCATATTAATAACTACGATGCTAGACTTACTTTTTCAATCACTAGTCCACTTGGGTCAAAATGCGTAAGTCTAACATGTTCTTTGACCATGTAGCCTTATCTAATAAGGTCCAACAACTTTCTTGCATGAAAAGCAAGATCTTTTCACAGAAAAAGTAAGTTAACTCTAACCCTTAGAGAATTACCTATAACAGTCATTAAAATGGATGATAATCAACTTTAATTGTAAAAGATAAGTATCTTTCAAGGAGAAAAGTATTTGTCTTTCTTTATGGATTTATTATATCCCGAATTTCTCAGTATAGTATTCAGATGTGTTAACTTTTAACACACAGAAAAAAAATATATTTATTTAAAGCCGAAAATATTTTCAAACAACTTTTAAATGCATGTCTTATCACTAAAACCATTCATACTCTATGAATTACTTAGTAATAAAGGCTTGATAAATTGAATTTCTCTTATGGTGATAAAAGCATATGTTCAGTATAAATAAACGACATTTTAATGTCCCCACTACTTTAACTAAAATGTGCTTCCTGGTACCCTCTTGTAGAAGTTATTCTACATAATTAAACAATTATATGTATTATTATTAAATACATGTAACAAAACATACAAGCATTTGATTAAGTCATCAATTTAATCTACTTATCATACTCATCCTAGAAGTTTAAGCAAGGAAAAGAAACCAATAAACTCAGAAAAAACCACAAATATTCCATAAAAATCTCAATAATATATATATAAATGCTCAACAAATCTCAAAATCAACATTTCATACCTAGTTGATCATTGAACCTCAAATCACGTTGCCAAAATCTTTAATTGATTACAAGCAAAATTAGTGCAAAATTCATGGGTTTTGGTCAAAATTGGCGAAAGCTAAACCTAAAATGCCCAAAACTCTCCACATTTTTGTTGGGGTTGATACCCTAAATCTCGTAGAGTCCTATAGTTTGTAAACCTTGTATGAACAAACTTGTATGTGATTAATAATATTTGATATTTTCTTTACTTTACTTTGTCTGTGAAATATGTGATATTTTAGTTATATTAACCACAAACCAATATACTAGTATCAAAATTTATCGTTGTAACTTAAACATGTATGTGGAGACATATAGATGGACATGTTTAAGTGAAACCTAAATGGTCTGTAGTATATGGATAAGGCTAGATACGTTATCCTAGTAATGCTACGAGTATGGTCTGCGTTGTAGGTGTTACAAATGTTGTAAAGTGCTACAAATAATCTGATCCTGATCATTCATGTATTAGAGATGCGAGTGGGGATATTCTATACAAAGGAGTTTGTATAAGATTGGACCACAAAATGCTTAGTCTCATTATATAACGCCGTTTATAATAGAGACTTTCATTTCACTAACATGACCATAAGTAACATGACCTTAATCCTAAGTGAGTTGTGAACTCCTGCCTATGAGGGCGGTCATTTGATTTGTATGGGTGAGAGCGACCAGATCGCCGATTCAACAAGCCTACCCTTTTAGGGATTCGTCTGATTGTGGAACTGGGAACTCGGCTACACAAAATGAAATTCACTCCTTCCCTGAAGTAGGGGTAAGTAGATAAATTGCTCCCTTAAGGCTGATTCTGGGTCTTAAACAATGTGGTGCCACACCCTCTCCTGGCCTAAGAGGGGTTTAGTCATAGTGGGACTATGATGTATTGTTCATTAGAATGATCAGTGGTACTTAACGAGTTAGATGTAACTATAGGGGCAAAATGGTAATTTAGTCCAGCTGTACTTATGAGCAATTTGTGAAGGGTCATCGTATGCTGATTGGTTATATCCAATGGACATAGAAATATATCTGTAGTGTGAAGAGTGTAGCTAATGGTCTTTAGGGGAGTGCCTGACAGTTAACAGATGGTGGATAATGTAATTAAAGAGTTTAATTAATTATTCACGTACCGTTGGAGCTTCAAACTATAGGTCCATAAGGTTTCCTTGGTAGCTCAAAAAGATTTAGTTGAGAATGAGTTTTTGGGTTAATTTGAATTGTTTAAACTAATAAGAGAGAATTTAATTATATTGATATAATTAAATTGATTCAATTATTTATGATATCATTGACATAATGTATTTGATACATTATAATTTAATTGGAGGAATAAATATTTGAATGTGATTCAAATATATTTTCTATGAATGAGATTCATAGTTGTTAAATTTAATGTAAATATGATTTATATTAAATGTCATAAAATAGAGAAAAAAAACTATAGTTTATATTGTATATGATGCAATATTAAAACTATAGGTTATAAATATAATATGATAAATTGGTTATCATATTTATCTATATTATTTTATTATTTGGATAATTAATCCTTTTTCTCTCTAATCACCTTAGTGGAAGGTTAGTTAGTTTTTGTGACAAAATGAAATAAATAAAATATGATTTTATTATTCCATATCCGAGGCTATACGAATTGTGGAGATTCTATACGATAGATTGAGAGCCTATACGATAGACTTTGATATCTATATGATTGAGTGATCTTGCTATATGATAGTTTTCTTCTTCCTCAATCGTCTTCCTCCTCGAATCTTCTAAACTCCCTCCTAACCAAAATAGTCAGAGCCTATCACTCCTGGGTTCTCACCCTGAGAATACCGAGGTCACTAAGTGCTAGCGTCCTTCACTTTTGGTTCGAGATCTATTGGTGTTTGGGGAGTTCGTGACTGCTTGAGGAGCTCGTGAAAGTTTGAGGGTTGTATGCGAAGAACAGTTCTTCAAAAGTATAATCACTTGAACCCTATTTGTAGTTTAAAAGCATGTTGTAATTTTAGTTAAGATGCATAATCTGAATGTTTTATTGTAAATGTTTGTTTTCAATCGAAATGAGATTTGAACGATCCACTTCCACTCATAGGTTCTCTGTAAAACGAGTTAATTCAATTTTAACCTAAAAATGAAAGAAACAATTTATAGGTTGTGTAAGAGTGTCGCAACACTCTAAATAGCGTTGTGATACTTGTAGAATTTTCCCAGCGCTCTAAAGTGTTGCCCAACACAACTGTAGCACTTTTCTGGAGAGCATCGTGACATTTGCCTTTTGTATTGCAGCATTGTGAAGAGTTATATTAGAGTATTGTGAAGGGTTACAATTGAGTGTTGCGATGCTTGAATCAGTGGCATTTTCGTATTTTATCCATCTTACTCCAAAAAGCTTCCTTTTGACCTTAAATCATGTCTAATGCTCCAGAATGAACGTAAAGCTTGATTTCCTACAAAAATGAATATAGAAATATATTAAAAACCTCAAACCAATAATATTAGTGGGCCTAAGGTAACTCATTTAAGGAACTATAAAATCATCCCAACCCTAAATCTTGCTGATCCTCTAACAAGGCATAACTAAAATAATTACGTGAATCATCAACTACAAATCAATTACTCTAATCTCAAGTAAGGTTTTAGTCAATTTCAGTAGTGGGTAAGTAGTGAGAATTGCTCCAAAAGATCAAAAAGCTTACGAAAAGTTCATTCATCTTATTACAATTTCACATTTTATTTGTTGCATTTTCTTAACAGCTTCTTCGGCATTCTCCAAACCTCTTTTAATCATTTTTTCACATTTTAACGTGGTTTTTTTTTTTTCCCACAAAAGTGGTTATTCTATCTAACAAATGGATCCAGTTGGTAAGCCTTCAAATCATAAGTACCCTTCCTATAAGGGGAAAAAAAAAAAAAACAAACAAAAATTAGTGTGAGCTTCCCAATTCAAAATTCCTACTTCCCTCTTTCTTTCGCTTTCCCGTATGTCGTACCAAGTCAATCTTTTCCTAACCTAGTTAACGTTTAGAAACAAGTCTTTTCTTAACCTAGTTAACGTTTAGAAAATTTCTATTTCTAACATAAAAAATTTTTTGGTTTTCAAAACCAACATTTTTTTAACTTTTATTTTTGAGGATCCCACATAGTAGTAAAATTTTGTTTTATCCTTAGTTTCAATACGCATTTAAATGTTTTAAATTTTACCTTTACTTAAGTTATTGTTGGTTTATTCAATCTTCTCTAAGCCCAATTAATCAAGATCAATACAGAGATAGTGAAGAAATGGCTAAGAAAGGCTCTGCTGAATCCTCGATGCTAGATACTCAATAATCGATAAGTTTTTGCTCGATACTCGATGGAAATTTCCTTCTATCCTCGAAAACTTTTTGTTCTTTGCTCGATTGAACACGAAGAGTGTTGATTGATACTCGATTCTACTCGATGAGTCTTAATCTTTACTCGAAGCAACTTGAAGATGAAAACCTCTAACTCGATGCTAGTAGATAGAAGAAGATAGATACGCGATTCAACTCGGTACTCAAAAATTGATACGATTTGATAGTAAGAATGTATTTTCGTGATTTACATAAAGATTTATGTCAATCGAAAGAAGAAGATAAAGAGAAGAAGAAGAAACACACAGGATTACGTGGTTCGGCCAATATGCCTACATCCACGGGAAGATCCACTATCTTTTTCTCTTGAAGATTGCTTGCAGCTTGTTTTGTTTACAGAACAAATAGAAAGTATGGAAAAAACTCTTCTCTATTTTTTGATCAGTGGTATTTATAACACATACCAGCAAATTGTTACAAGATAAAGTTAGTTATAAACTAAACTCGCTGAGGTATTTGAGTCACGGTTTCTTCAAATTCTCCACCTTGACTTTAATGCCTACAATCTTATGATCTTCCTGATTCTGACCATTCTGTTTGCCCTGTGTCTGGAAGTTTGAAACCAACCTATTCTAGACATTTGACCAATTTAAGTTTTGAAACTGGCTTTGTCAACATGTCTGTTGCATTCTCTGATGTTGAACCTTTAAAATTTCTATTTCCCCTATCTCTATTTTGTATCTGATGAAAGGATACTATATATCAATGTATTTAGTTCTAGTGTGGTATTGTTGATTTCGGGATAAATTGATAGCACTTTGGTTGTCACAATAGAGTTTTACCACTATTTGACTTATTCCAAAATCTTTTAGCAATCCCTTAAGTCACAATGCCTCTTTAATTGCTTCTGTTAAAGCCATATACTAAACTTCTGTTGTAGATAAAGCTATTATAGGTTGTAATATTGCTTTCCAGCTGATTAAATTAGGATCATAAAGGAATAAATAGCCTGTTCGGGACCTTCTTTTGTCCAAATCACCAGCATAGTCAGCATCCACATATCCATATAGTTCTAAGTTTGGTTCGGCTGATTTTTGGTAGACTAGTCTTGAGTTTTTAGACCAAACTAAGTATCTTAGGATCCATTTAGTAGCCTCCCAGTGTCTCTTACCTGGGTTAGACATATATCTACTAACAAGGTTAGCTGAATATGAGAGATCAGGTCTAGTAGAAATCATTAAATACATTAGGCTTTCGACTGCCTGACTATAGGGTATAACTAACATATGTTTTTTATGTTATTGGTCAGAATCTTTAGGAGAGTTGGTTGAGTACAACTTGAAGTGCTGAGCAATAGGCAAGTTTACAAGTTTAGCATCACTCAGATTGAACCTTTTTAGGATCTTCTCACAATAGTTAAACTGGTTAATGCTTAAAACAGACTCCTCCTGTTCCTTAGGAATTCAATCCCTAGAACTTTGCTTACTTCTCCTAAATCCTTCATGTCAAACTCCCTTTTTAAGAGGTTTTTAACACGGGTTCAATCTTCTTTGGACCTACCTTCTAGTAGCATATCATCCACATATATGAGTAAGTAAACCTTGTCCTAGTAGGAACTTGTATTTACATAAACACATATGTCAAATGAACTTCTTTTGAATCAAATGCTAGAAATATAGTCATTGAACCTTCTATACCAGCACCTAGGTGATTGTTTTAACCTATAGATTGACTTGTTAAGTAAGAAATAGAGATTCTCTTTTCCTTTAACTTCAAATCCCTTAGGTTGTGTCATGTAAATTGTCTCTTCTCGATGTCCATGAAGGAAAGCAGTTTTCACATCTAGTTTATACAATTCTAAGTTATTTTTAGAAACCAAGGATAAGAGAAGTTTTATGGAAGTTTGTTTGACAACTGGAGAGAAAATTTTTTAGTAGTCTATTCCTTCTCTTTATGTAAACCCTTTTGCAACCAACCTTACCTTATACCTAGGTTTTTTATCACACGATGCACCTTCTTTAATTTTGAAAACCCATTTAGAGGCAACTGGTTTATAACCCTTAGGCAGAGGAATTAAAGACATAGTATCATTCACATTTAGGGAATACATTTCCTCATTCATAGGTCTATCCAATCCCTTGCATCAGCACAACTTGTTGCTTTTTCAAAGATAGTTGGTTATTAGTTAATAGAAGCCACAACAGCATTTAGAACAAAATTCTTATAGTTCATTTCAGTATATCTAGCTGGACGGGTAATGGTTCTCCTTTGTCTATCCCTAGCTAAGACATACTGACTCAAGTCTGGCTGTTCATTAGCAGTCTCCTCTTGTTCCCCTGCATCTTCCTCAACTTCTCCTGTGTCACTAGGTAGGTTCGGTTCTGTTGGTTGCTCAGTAGTTCACTCCACTTCAATTCCTGTGGTAGATGACTCAGCTTCATCCTCAAGTCTTTTCTCCTTTTGCATAAACATCTCCTCTTCACTAAAGGTGATGTCTCTACTAATTATGAACTTCCTCTCTACTGGATGCCACATTTTATATCCATTGACACCCTCTGTGAATCCTACAAATATGCACTTAACTGCTCTGGCTTTCAACTCTCCCTTATTTTGCTGAACAAACCCTA
This sequence comes from Benincasa hispida, assembly GCF_027475165.1. Classification (NCBI taxonomy): domain Eukaryota; kingdom Viridiplantae; phylum Streptophyta; class Magnoliopsida; order Cucurbitales; family Cucurbitaceae; genus Benincasa; species Benincasa hispida. The sequence continues at coordinate 57,133,298 of NC_143487.1, read as the reverse complement.
CATATCCAAAAACCTTAAGGTTGTCTAGATTAGGAGGATGATTAGTACATTTCTCCTGAGGGGTAAAAAACTCTAGAGATGTGTGAAGGCACCTATTCAAGGTATACATTATGTAGGCTGTAGCTTCTGTCCAATAGTTTTCACTTAGGATAGCATCAGAAAGCAAACATCTTACCTTTTCCATTATATTTCTATTTAACCTCTCAGCAACCCCATTCTATTAAGGTGTATACATCATATTTCTATGTCTAGTTATACCATTCTCAGTACAGGATTTGTCAAAGTCTTCATTGCAAAACTCAAGCCCCCGGTTCTAAAGTATTTTAACCTTTTAGTGTTCATGTTTCTATCATAGCTTTTCATTCTTTAAACTTCCCAAAAACTTAGTCCTTAGTTTTAAGAAAGTATATCCAGCTCTTCCTAGAAAAGTCATCTATAAAGGTTAGAAAATACCTTGAGCCACTAAGGCTTGGTGTAAGAGATGGTCTTCATAGGTCAAAATGAACATAATCTAATATTTCTTTGGTGCTATTATGAGATTTAGTGAAGCATTGTCTGGTTTCTTTCCTTAGAATATAGTGTTCACATAAGGAAAGATGTTCACTGATCTCTTTGGGCAGTATACCCTGTCTAGATAGTGTTTGCATCCCTTTTCACTGATATGGGATAGTCTTTTATGCCACAAGTCTGCCTCTATCAAGTTTGTTGTTGAAACAGTGTAGGCACTAGTCATCATCTCTACTCCTCTTACTAAATAGAGATCATTGACCTTTTCACCAACCAATACTACCTTAGAATTCTTAGTCACTTCTAGGATTCCATCTTTTCCTCTGCACTCACACCCAATGGGGTCAAGCATACACAGAGATATCAAATTTCTTTTGAGTAAAGGTACATGTCTCACATTTCTGAGAAGCTTGATTGATCCATCCTTTACCTTTAAGGATACTTAACCAACCCCTTTGATTTTACAGGCTTCATTGTTCACCATGTACACGGATTCTCCATCTACATCCTTGTAGGTATTAAACCAAGGTCTAAAAGGTGTCATATGATAGGTACAGTCAGAGTCAAGTACTCATTCATGCTTCTCGAGATGACTTATTTGGTTGGTTTTGTTTCTAGTAGAGGCTCAGACATCAGAATAGAAGTAGGACCCTTTAACCAATGAGGAATCTGGTTGTTTTCCTTTCTTATGCTTCTCTTTTTCCGGATTTTTCCGTTTTAAGCTATAGCAATCCCTCATTAAGTGTCCTTTCTTCTTGCAATAATTACATCTCAGTTTGGTTTTTGGTTTATACTCTTCACTAGACTGATTTTTAGTCCCTTTAGACTGATTCTTCTTGTTCTTACTCGTGACAAATAGCCCTTCTACACCAGGTTGTTCCTTTTTTACCGAATAAAGCTCTAACTCTCTAGTTCTCAATGTCGAAATAATGGCATTAGTGGTAACTGACTTTCTACCATATTTCCATATTTCAAGGCATTCTTTACCTTCTTATAGGCTTCGGGTAGATAGTTCAACAAAACAAAGGCTTCATTCTCATCCCCAATCTTTTCATCAAGGCTCTTAAACTCAAAAACTATCTTTTTAAACTCATCCAGATTGTCTGATAATGGTTTAGCAGAATCCTTCTTAAAAGTGAAGAACTTTTCCATTAAATACATGTTGTTGGGGAGATCCTTAGTTGCATAGAGACCTTCCAGCTTGATCCATATCTTATAAGTCGTGTCTTGATCGATCACCTGTCTCAAGATGCTATCACTGAGATTAAGAACTAAAGTTCCATAGTCAGTAAGTTCCATATCTTCCCTTTCTTGAGCTGTTAACGTAGGTGGCAAAGTCGATGGGTCTAAAAGGGCTTTATGAGCTCTCTATTGTCCAAGAATAGCCTTGATTTTGGCCTTCCACAGACCAAAATCACCCCTTCCATCGAACTTTTCTATCTCAAATGTAGCAACAGCCATCACTGACCTGAAAGAATATCGAGAACGGTTTTCTTGAGTATCTTGATGCTCCAAGAATGTTGACCTTGATGATATTCAAATGCTCTGATACCAAAATTTGTTAGGTTATTCAATCTTCTCTAGGCCCAATTAATCAAGATCAACAATAAGATGGTGAAGAAATGGCTGAGAAAAGCTCTGTTGAATCCTCGATGCTAGATACTCGATACTCGATGGAAATTTCCTTCTATCCTTGATGAGTTTCTGTTCTTTGCTCGATGGAACACGATGAGTGCTGATCGATACTTGATTCTACTCGATGAGTCTTAATCTTTATTTGAATCAACTCGAAGATTAAAATCTCTAACTCGATGCTACTCGATAGAATAAAATCAATACGCAATTCAACTTGGTACTCAAAAATCGATACAATTTGATAACAAGATTGTATTTTCGTGATTTGCAGAAAGATTGATGCCAATCGAAAGAAGAAAATAAAGAGAAGAAGAAGAAACACACAAGATTACATGATTCGGCCAATATGCCTACGTCCACGGGAAGATCCACTATCTTTTTCTCGTGAAGATTGCTTACAGCTTGTTTTGTTTACAGAACAAATAGAAAGTATGGGAAAAAAATCTTCTTTAATTTCTGATCAGTGGTATCCATAACACATACCAACAGACCGTTACAAGATAAAGTTAGTTATAAACTAAACTAGCTGAGGTATTTGAGTCACGATTTCTTCAGTTACCTAACATAGTTTTTCAAATCCAAATTCAGTTATAAACCCTTAAACTTTAGTTTCAATCTATTTATTGTCCTTTTGCATGTCCCTTTGGAATAGAAAGTATGCTTTTTTATTTTGTTCTTTTACTGTTTTCATTCTCGTGGAGTGTGGTTGTCTTTACTTGTTTGGTAAGTTCCAACCAAGATTTGTGATTAATTTGTTATACTTTTAAGGAAATAAATTCTTTTTTGAGAATTAATGGTTGTTTTTAACATTTTTTGGAGGTTAGAATATGGAAAATCTTTGTTGGGAAACTCTAAACCAATTTTTATTAGAGCAATGAAATAACAAATAATAATAAGCAACTCGAAGATGAAAACCTCTAACTCGATGCTACTCAATAGTAGAAAATCGATACGCGATACAACTCGGTACCCAGAAATCGATATGATTTGATAACAAGATTATATTTTCATGATTTGCAGAAAGATTGATGTCGATCGAAAGAAGAGGATAAAGAGAAGAAGAAGAAACACATAGGATTACGTGGTTCGGCCAATATGCCTATGTCCATAGGAAGATCCACTATCTTTTTCTCTTGAGGATTGCTTACAGCTTGTTTTGTTTACAGAACAAATAGAAAGTATGAAAAAAAACTCTTCTCTATTTTCGAAGCACAACGTTGCTGAACTATTTACAAAGGCTCCCACAGCTTCAGTTTTTTAGGGTCACCTTCAGAGTATGGGTTTACGGGACCGCCAGCGGCTGGACTAGGGCAAGTGGGAGATTTTTGTACTAGGCCTTAGTGCCCTAGTTTATTGTTTTGTACTAGTTGTTTTGTATAACCCACTCACTTTAGGACAAGTGGGAGATTGTTGAGGTTGATGCTCTAAACTCTTATTGGGTTCTGTAGTTTGTAAACACTGTTTTGAACAAACGCTTGTGATGTAATAATATATGATATCTTCTTCATTGTTGTCTATGAAACATGGGATGTTTTATTTGCTTTACCACAAACCAATAAACTAAGATCCCTAATTGTCGTTGTAACTTAAGCATGTATGCGGAGACATACATGTGGATCATGCCTTAACTGATAACCAAAATGGTCTGTAGTATAGAGATATAGGAGAAAAACCTTATCCTGATGACACTACAGATAAGGCCCACTTTGTAGAACAGTTACAAATATTGTGACTTGCTACAGATAGTCTGAATGGAGGCATCGTATACAAAGGAGTTTGTATAAGATCGGACCACGAAGTGTTATAGTCTCGTTCTACAACGCCATTCATGACAGAGACTTCACTTCACTAGGATGACCATAGATAACATGACCTTAATCCTGAGTGAGTTGAGAACTCCTGCCTTTGAAGGAAGTCTTTTGATTTGCATGGGTGCGAGTGGCCAAATTATCGATTCAAACCTACCACTTTGGGGATTCATCTGATTAAGGAGCTGAGAACTCAGCTACACAAGATGGAATTCACTCATTCCCTGAAGCAATGGTAAGTTGATAGACTGCTCCCTTAAGGGCTGATTCTGGGGCTTGAACAATGTGGTGCCATAAACCTTCTCATGGCCCCAAAGGTGTCCACACATAGTAGGACTATGTTGTATTGTTCATTAGAGGGATCAATGGTACTTAAGAAGTTATGCAACTACAGGGGCAAAATAGTAAATTGGCCGAACTATACTTACGAGCATCTATGAAGGGTTATTGTACTGTTGATTGGTTATATCTGATGGACACATAAATATATCTGTGGTGAAAAGAGTGTAGTGTCAGTCTTTAGTGGAGTGCCTGGTAGTTAATGGATGGTGGATCTCGTGGCTAAAGAGTTTAGTCAGCTATCCACGTACCGTTGGAGCTTCAAGCCACAGGTTCATAAGGTCCCCTTGGTAGTTCAATGAATTCAAGTTGAGAATCAATTTTTGGGTCAGTTTAAAGTGTTCAAATTGACAAAAGGGAGTTTAATTATATATGATATGATTAAACGGGTCAATTATATATGATATAGTTGACATGATGTATGAGATATATTAATTGGAGGAAAAAGATATAAGTATTATTTATATCTAGTGGAGGAGAAAAGGACTATGGTTTATATGTTGCATATGATGTGATTAAAACTATAGGTTATAAATATAACATGATTATATTTATTTATAACTAAACAATTATGAGATAATTGTTGGTGGCTTTTCTCTATAACCGTACATGATAGTGCGAGCTTGCATTCAATTTTCATAACTGAAGGATAAATGAAAATAGTTTTCATTTTTGCAAGAAGATCGGACAATCGTTACACGAATTGTACACTGCCCATCGTATAGCAAACGAGAGCCTACACGATAGCTCAAGTTTTCCTAAACGATCGTGTACATGTGCAGTCGACCTAAACGATCGTGTAGCTTTAACTAAGTGATCGCGCGCCAGAGTGATTCTACCTAAATGATCGTCTAAATGATCAGCTTCAATTTATTAAATGATTGTGCACCTTTTTCTAAACGATAAAGCACCCGTCTATACGATAACACACAAAATCTCTCCCACTTGCTTGGTCGTTGTATACGATCGTGTTTCCTCCTTCCCTCTACCAAATCCAATAGAGCCCACATCTCCTGGTTTCTCACTCCGAGAATACCGAGGTTATTGAGTTGTGGTGTTTTCCTTGCTACTTGTTCATGTAGAAGACCATTCGGTGGTGATCGACAGCAAAAATTGGTGGATGATTGGCTTTGTGAGCACAGCAATAGCGAGAGGTGCTGTTTCTTGACGAGAGCGAGAGATATAGAGAAGAAAAGTTCTTCAAAGGTGAGTATCTCTGTCCTTTATATTTATTTGTTCTCAGCATGTCGTAATTTGTTAGTAGATGCATAACTTGTTGTATGTTTTGTGAATATTGTATTTCTGTCACAATGAATTTGGAACGATCTTGCTTCCGCTCACAACTCCTCTCTAATAAGAGTTCCTTTATAAATCACATAACCTTCACTATAAGAAATTTGGGCTTTAATGTCGGTTGGAAAAACTAAAAATAGATGTATAATGTCGATTTAAAAAAAACGTAGATCTTTAATGTCGGTTTTAAACCAACATTAAAGATATATTTTAATTAAGCTAAAATGCCTGTTTAAAACCGACATTGTAGATACCCATTTATTTTAATTTTTTTCCTTTTAGTAAAAAATATCTTCTCTTTTATTTCTCTATCTTTCTTCACTCTTCTTTCTCACTTCTCTTCTCCAAACCCTCTTCCATTCTTGACCAAATCTTTGTGGAGGTGTAAATCTCATCATCGTCCGTTCCATTTTCGCCAGCTCCATCATCATACGCCATTAAGTTTGTTTGTGGAAGTACAGATCTCCGTTCGTGGAGGTGTCGTACATGGAGGTGAAAATCTGTTCATGGAAATGTATCATGGACGTGCAGATCCGTTTGTGGAGGTTTCGTGGATGTGCAGATTCGTCTGTCAGCAACTCCGTTCAGCTCGTCAGCTCTCCGTCGCAAGCATCACTTTTTACTATCACTGTTCAGCTCGTCATTGGCATCAGATCTGTAGATCTAGTCATGGGTTTTTTTAGACTCGATCTACTCGTGGATCTTCAGAACTAGTTGTGCAAGTTCATTTTCCAAATTTGTTCTAATCTTCAAGTTCCATGTCAGATCCGTTCAAGCTTGTGGGATGAGTAAAGCTCTTCAAAAAAATTTTGTGGGTTGTTTGCTTGCTCCAAAGGTAAATTTTTCTTTTCATATTTATTTTCAATTTAGTAATTTAAAGTTATTTAATTTATTTTGTTTTTATTCGAATGATTAAGCTTGAAATTAGTTCAAGAGTATGTGCTTATTTGATAGTCTTGCTTGGTCTGGTTCATTTGTATATTTTATATATATTAGCCTCTAATATTTTATTTTTTTTCTTTTGAGTTTATCTCAAATTTTAATATAAACAAATTTAGGTATTTTGTTGATTATGGTTCATAAGATTTTGAAGTATTGAAATGAAAATTAGTTCAAAAGTATGAACTTGTTTGATGGTCTTGCTTTCATCTTTTTGTTTAGTGGTTAACGTGCTTATAGAACATTTTCTTGGGTTATATTTTAGTCTTGGAAATATTTTATTTGTGTTCTTTATGAAGGAACTCAATTTATAGAGAAACTTTGAGCGGTGGCAAATCGTCCATATCCCATTGTGAATGAACGCATACGTTTACAGTCATATAAGAATAGATTATGCATAAATATTAAACTACAGCATGCTATGAAATAAAAAAACAAAGGATCAAGAGATTATATCTTTGGAGAACCCTTCTTCGAGTAATCTCTCAATCAAACTCGTTTACAAATGCAGCGAACAACTCGAACACTCCTCGAACAAGCAGCAAGCAGTAACTCGATCCTCGAACCAAATAGGACACTACCACTTGGATAACTTGGTATTCTCGGTGTGAGAATCCAGATGCGGTGGGCTATGACTAATTTTGGTTAGAGTGAAAGTTTAGTGTGGAGGAGGAAGACGATTGAGAAGGTAATAACTAAAGGAAATCGGAAACAAGATTTCCATGAGCAGCAGAACAAGACTACTCCAAATTACAATCATGAATGAACATATATTTACAGTCAACTTTAAATAAATGATTATGCGATTCGTACAGAAATTACAGCATGGAAAAACAAATGCATAGAAAGCAAACTCTACACACAACAGCAGATGCGTCTCCACGCTCCGATGCGCATGGCCGCTCGAACAACAGCAACCTCAAACGCCCGATCTACACGACCGCAACATTGCACGAACACTTCGCGCGCATCCTCAACGATCTCCTCAGCCACGAAATCTTCCACAACACAAACGGCCTCCACAGTACCACGAACGGCCTTCAGAAAACCTCGATGGTGTCGAGTTCTGACACCACCAACAAGGCGACCTTGGTATTTTCAGTGTGAGAATCCAGAAGGTGGGCTCTGTTCGGACTTGGTATGAGGCAGACGAATAGAGGAAAAAACGATCGCATACACGACTGGGCAAGTGGGAGATGGAAGAGACCTATCGTATTGGTTGATGCCCAATCGTTTAGGTAAAGTTATGCGATCGTCTAGCAAAAGCTATGTGATCGCTTAGCTCTATCGTTTAGCTCGGTCTGCACGTACAGACTCTACACGATCGTTTAGTAAATACTGCACAATCGTTTAGCTCGTACGTGCACGATCGTTTAGCTCGCCCAACCATCGTTTAGTGAATCTGAATTTACTTGATGACTTCATGAGTTTCTTTTTTGCGAGAGAAAACTCAAAAACTTTTTTCAAACTTTTGTAAAAACATCTTTTCAAAATAGGAAACCACTTTCCTTTAAACTCATGGTTACCATGATCCAATAATCACCCACTACTTTGGTTATTTAAAAGAAAAGTATTAATTATCCAATAATTAATATTATTATAAATACAGATGATAACCAACTTATCATACTATATTTATAACCTATAGTTTTAATATTTCATCTCATGAAACATATAAACCATAGTTCTTTTTCTATTCCATGGTACTTAATGTAAATCTCATTTACATCAATCCTTCGCTAGATGTATCTTATACATCATACAGATTTTATCATATATAATCAAAATACTTCTTGCCAATTTGAACATTTCAAATCAACACCAAGAACTGACCCTCAACAGAATCCAAGCTACCAAGGGAACCTCATGGACATGTAACTCTGAAGCTTCAACAGTACGTGAATAACTGACTAAACTCTTTAGTCATGGGATCCACCATCTATTAACTGCCAGACACTCCACTAAAGACCGACAGCTGAACTCTCCTTACTACAGATATATTATGTGTCCATCTTAACTAATCAGTAGTGCGACAACCCTTCACAGATCGTTATGCTCCTATAGTTACATCTGTCTCCTTAAGTACCACTGATCCCTCTAATAAATATAAGTTAGTCCTACTCTGACTGAGTCTTCTCTTCCAAAGAGAAGCTGTGGCTACTATGTTTAAGCCCCGGAATCAGGCCTTAAGTGAGCAATCTCTCTACTTATCCCTGCTTCAGAAAGGAGTGAATTCCATTTTGTGGATTGAGTTCCCAGCTCCCAGATCAGACAAGTCCCCAAAAAGGTAGGTATGTTGAGTTGGCAATCTGGCCACTCTCACTCATACTAATCACAGGACTGCCCTCAAAGGCAGGAGTTTCCAAAACACTCAGGATTGAGGTCGTGTCACCTATGGTCGTTTAGGTGAGATGCAAGTCTCTAGTATCAACGACGTTATATACAGAGTCTAGTCATCTCGTTGTTAGGTCTTATACAAACTCTTTGTATAGGACACCCACGCTCCACGTCTCCACATGAATGGTCAGGATCTACCATCTGTAGTAGTTTACAACATTTACAAACCTCTACAAAGTAGGTCGTATCCGTAGTGTCACCAGGATCAGGTATCCCACCTTAATCCTTATACTATAGACCGATTTAGGTTATCACTTAAGACATGATCCACTTGTATATCACATATACATGCTTAAGTTCACATAAGATAACCAAGGAGATTTGTTTATTGGATATGAGTAAATGTCAGAATTAAATAACACTTATTTTATTCATTGAATAATGTGTATCTTTACAAAACAACAAGACTCCGTGAGAATTAGAACACCAATCCCAACAATATATTCATAACCTATAGTCTTAATATTACATCATATACAATATATAAACCATAGTTCTTTTTCGCTATTTTATGGCTTTTAATATAAATCATATTTATATTAAATTTAATAACTATGAATCTAATTCATAGAAAATATATTTGAATCATATCCAAATATAAGTTCCTCCAATCAAACAATAATGTATCAAATACATTATATCAATTATATCATATATAATTTAATTAATTTAATTATATCATATATAATCAAATTCCCTCTTATTAATTTGAACATTTCAAATTAACCCAAAATTTGTTTCTCAACCTAAATCCATTGAGCTACCAATGGGACCTTATGTGTTGGGAATGTCCTAGAACTCGCAGTTCGTGTTAAATATTCTATTTTATCAATAACAATGACTTGTTGGTTTTGCATCTTATTATAAAAATCCAATAAACGCATCCTTGGCTATAGTCTAAATGTTGTAACTTTATGTAATGACATAAACAGGATCAAGTTGACAGTATATAGCCTAAATGGTCTAATAAGTATATGGATGAAATTGGGTATCTCATCCTGGTAACACTATTGGATGCAGCCCACTCTGTAGTTGTTACAAGAAGTTGTAAGGTGCTACAAACGATGTGATCCATAAATCGTTCATGTTGAGTCATGAGAGTGGGGGCATCCTATGTAATGAGTTTGCACATAGACTGGACCACGAAAATAGTCACTTTTCTTTATAACGACCGTTTACTGTTAAAACTGACTATTTCATTTATATAACCTAGGTTAACTCGATCTTAATCCTTAGCTAGTTGTGAACTCCTGTTTGTTTGGGATTATCCTTTGATCTGCAAACGGTGAGAGTAGTCCAACAGCACTGCTCAATAAGCTTACCATTTTAGGGATAAGACCGGATGAATAGCTAGGGACATAGCCTTGCAAGATGGAATTCACTCCTACCCTTTTTAGGGTTACCAGATAGGTTGTTCTCTTAAGTACTGACTCCAGGTCTTGAACAATCGGGGCCCCTCCTTCTCATGATAGAGAAAGAATTTGATTCATAGAGATTATGAATCGGAATTGTTCATTAGAGGATCAGTAGAAACTTAAGGAACAAGATGTAGTCACAAGGGTAAAACGGTATTTTTGACTTAGCTGTGATTACGAACAACCTGTGAAGAATCGACTTATTGATTATGGTTATTAAGTGGACATAATATATCTACCGTGAGGGGAGTTCAACTATGGGCTATAGTGGACTGTCCCATTAGTTAACAAATGGGGGTTAGATCGGACTACTAAGTTTAGCCGATTAATCTCGAGTCGTTGAAGCCCATGATCTATAGGTCCGCGAGGTCCCCCTACTAGCTCGTAAATGGATAAGCTTTGGGGTAGCTTGAGAAATTAATTTGAAACGTTCAAATTAAACGGAACAAGAGAATAAATATTTAAATATGATTTAAATATATAAAGATGATTATTGTGAAAAAATTAATTTAATATTTGATATTAAATTAATTAATTTTTAAAATTAATTTATGAAATTAATTTAAGATAATAAATTTTTGAATTAAAATGATTTAAAATCATTTTTGGTTTTAAAAAGAAAATGGAAATTCGTTTGCATGGTTCACAAAATGGAAAAAGAGTTTTCTCCATTACCATCATGCTTTTTTAGAAGAGCATGCTTTAGTTTTTGCTAAAATTAGTGCATTAGAAAGTTTATGGATCCTTGATACTCCTACTGCATGTTGTTTAACTCTTTCATTATGGACCGGTAGCTTGAAGCTCAAACTATACGTGAATAACTAATTAAACTCTTCAATCACATTATCTACCATCCGTTAATTGCCGGGAACTCTACTCAAGATCGACAGCTGTACTCTTCCCACTACAAATAATTTCTGTGTCTATTGGATATAACCAATTAACAGTACGATGACCCTCCACAAATCGCTCGTAAGTATAGCTGGGCCAAATTACCATTTTGCCCCTGTAGTTACATCTAACTCTTTAAGTATCACTGATCCCTCTAGTGAACAATAGATCATAGTCCTACTATGACTAAACCCCTCTCAGGCTAGGAGAGGGTGTGGTGCCAATTTTTTCAAGACCCGAAATGAACCCTTAAGGGAGATATTTATCTACTTTCCCCTACTTCAGGGAATGAGTGAATTCCATTTTGTGTAGCTGAGTTCCCAACTCCCCAATCAAACGAATTCCCAAAATGGTAGGTTTGTTAAGTCGCCGTTTTGGCCACTCTCACCCACGCAAATCAAACGACTGTCCTCATAGGCAGGAGTTCACAACTCGCTCAGGATTAAAGGTCATGTTACCTATAGTCATCCTAGTGAAATGAAAGTCTCAATTATGAACGACACTATATAATGAGACTAAACATTTTGTGGTTCGGTTTTATACAAACTCTTTTATATAGAATATCACTGCTTGCATATCTAATACATGAATGATCAGGATCAGATCATTTTGTAGCACTTTACAACATTTGTAACACCTACAAAGTGGGTCATACTTCTAGTGTCACCAAGATAAAGTACCCAGACTTATCCATATACTACAGACCATTTAGGTTATCACTTAAACACGATCCACTTGTATGTCTCCACATACATATTTAAGTTACAATGATCACCATATATCTTAGTTTATTGGTTTGTGGTTAATGCAACTAAAATATCAAATATTTCATAGACAATGTGAATAAAAAAATCATATATTATAAATCACAGAATATTTGTTCATACTAGTGTTTACAAACTACAGGACCCTACGAGATTTAGGACATCGACCCCAACACTTTTATGTTTGTCTCATGTTGATATAAACAAATTTATGTCTTATTATTGATTATTGTTAAGTTCACAAGCTTAAGGGTACACTCTAATTTTGTTTGGTTTTACACAAATTTAAGTGTGCTCATTTTTTATTCTTTTGGCTAAGGTTTGTTTACTTAAAAATGTTATGACACTCTCCAACTTGTGCCTACAAGATTTTAACTTATGTTGGAATGGTGTGGTATGTGGTTGTGGTCACCTGTAGTTTTAAACTATGGTAATGTAGGTAGTGTTAGAGCTCATTACAGCTCTGCCCAAAATTCACTTATCATATGTTTCAACTATGTTTTAGGGTTTGCTTTCTTCAAATTTTTTATTCTGTTCTCTTTCGGCCCATGATGTAGAAAATTTGTTCGTACTATCTGAGAAGTATTTTGATGGAGTATACAATCTAACTCCAGGTTAGGCCATTGGAAATATTTGTTTTTAGGGAACTAGTCAAATAGAAAGCATATTGATTTTTACTTTATGCCTACTAAATTAGGGTTTCCCCTCATTCTATTTATATATGAGATTGGGGTCTCTTGTAAGTATGACATTAAATAATAAAATTTTTCTATCGTGGTTTTTTTCTCCCTGGATTAAGGTTTTCCACGTAACCTTGTTTTCTTTTCTTCTTATCTTTTAATATGGTATCAGACAAAGTGATGAAACCTTAGCCCCGATAGAAGAAATTCAGTCATTAAACTTGGTAGGTGAAGGAACAATGGCAGACACAACTAATATGGGCATGATTTAAGCAGCCGTGAATCAATATCTCCGGACCATCTTAAACCTGGCGCGACCACGACCGTCGACTAGGGTCGCACCACTGGAACTCTTTAACCCAGCCGGATCTATCGTAGCCTCATAACTCTTCAACCCAACTTTCTAAACCTAGTCGGATCGTGAGTTGCCCAGACAGCTGGTGGGTTTGTTCCAGCCGACACGCCAGACACCTCTCACTCGCAGCAGTAGTTGATCGAATGGACTCCAGCAGCTGGGTCGGGTCAGATTGAAGCCCTCGCATTCAGTAGTATTCAGCCGATCACCGAGCCCTTCACGCACTACCCAACTTCGCAACCGTTTCGGAGCAACGCCGACCTTGGGCAGTACCCTTTCGCTCCTATTGGAGTTTCGGCTGTAACTTCTTTTTTGCAGCAGCATGGAAGACAACCTCTCTCGTATGTGTACTCGGTTCTACCTCAATATCGAATGGGTGGTTCCATTGGAGAAAGTTTCGTTCCCTATGGATAGAGACATTCAAGATTTGAATCCCATGGGGAACTCTAACAGCAATGGCCAGTCTCTAACAAAAGATGGATGCCTTTGGAGCCAAATTGAATGGCTATGATTCTTCAAGTGTTCCAAAATCTAGTAACAATGTTTTCTATTTTTCCTACTACTAATCTTTTCTCTGGGTCTATAGGAAACTCTACAGGGATGATCACAGGAAAGAAACTAAATGCCTAGAATTACCTCTTCTGGTCTCAAACAATTAAAATGGTCCTTGAGGGCGCCATAAATTTGGGTCTTTGACTGAAGGAATACCACGACCAAGCCCTGGGGATCCTCAAGACCATGTCTGGAAATGAGAGGATTCATTGCTCCACTCGATGTTTATCAGTCGCATGGAACCACAAATTGGGAAACACCTACTCTATTTAGCCACTGCATGGGATATTTGATGCAGTCAAAAGGTTATATTCTATATGGCAGAATGAATCTCTCCTGTATACTCCACGTAAACATGTCCATGAGTGCAAACAAGGGAGCATGGATGTCATGTCATACTTCTTCAAGATGTCTTTATTATGGCAAGAAATGGATCTCTGTCGATGAAGGAACTCTTATACAAGAGTACCTGTGAGGAAGCAGATCTTTCCAATTCATTATGACAGAATTTCCACATATACATTCACATATACAGATATGCCTTAACAATAATGAATTACTGGCATGCTTAAAGGATAAAAGACAAGAGAATGAGAAAAAATATCAGTTGAAGACTTTCTTCTCGACAAGACTCGATCTCTCCACGAACGAACTCCTTTCGCTCTCGCTAGACCAGCAAGCAATCATTCAGCACCACTCCTGTCGTCTACCACGAAAGAGTTCGCACGAACAGTAGGAAATGGGGACGACACCACCACTCGGAGCCCTTAGTATTCTCAGAGTGAAAATCCAAAGTGTGGGCTTTGTTCGGATTTGGTAAAGGTGATGAGGAAAGGCTATCGTGTACAAAGATCAAGCAAGTGGGAGAAGGCAACAACTATCGTATAGTCGGGGTGCTTGATCGTTTAGGGGAGGTACACGATCGTGTAGGAAAAGCTAAGAAATCATTTCGTAAGGCTCGGACGCTAAGCGATCGTTTAGAGAATGCACGCGCGGGTGTGCAATCGTTTAGTAAATGATGCGCTATCGTATAGGCTCTGAATTACTATGCGATTGATTGCAAATCATACCGTGAGCAATCATGCGTATTTTTTGCAAAATGAAACCAATTTTTATTTTATTCTTCGGTTACGAAAACCAAATTTAGCTTCCTACTAACGCACAGTTATGGAGAAAACTGTGGCCAATTATCCCATAGTTTCCAATCAATAAAATAATAAATATAATCATATTATATTCATAACCTATAGTTTGATATCGTATATAAATCATATTTATATCCAATTTCCTCCAAATTAATGTATCTCATACATTTCGTCAATCATATCATATATAATTAACTAGTTCAATTATATCATATATAATCGAACTCCGTCTTGTCAATTTAACATTTCAAACTGACCCAAAAATTGATTCTCAACTTATATCCAAGCTACCAAGGGGACCTTATGGACCTATGGCTCGAAGCTCCAACAGTACGTGAATAGTTGACTAAACTCTTTAGCCACAAGATCCACCATCCGTTAACTGTCAGGCATTCCACTAAAGACTGACAGCTGAACTCTTCTTGCCACAGATATATTTCTGTGTCCATCGGATATAACCAATCATCAGTATAATAACCCTCACATATGCTCGTAAGTACAGCTGGGCCAATTTACCATTTTGCCCCTGTAGTTACATCTCACTCCTTCAGTGCCCTTCTCAGTCTTTTAATTTCTTTGTTGAAGGGATTGAGTTATGGATTCTAGATTCAGGAGCGACCGATCATTTAACAAGCTCATCTAATCGATTCCTCTCGTATTATCCGAGTGCGGAAAATGAGAGGATTCGAATTGCAGATGGGTCCTTCACTCCTGTTGCTGGAAAGGGTCATTTTTCACCGTTTCAGGGATTAATTCTACATAATGTACTACATGTGCCAAAAAATTCTTACAACCTGTTGTCAATAAGTAACAAAAGATTTGAACTGTAAAGTTTTCTTCTCACCAGATGCTACTTTGTTTCAGGACTTAAGCTCAAGGAAGACGATTGACACTGCCCGATATGACAGGGGCTTCTATTTCCTTTCTGAAGATGCTTCCTCCAGGAATTTGTTTAGGACTAGTCTTTTATCTTCATTTACTTTGTTTGAAAAAAATATTTATTGTGGCATTTTCGTCTTGGACATCCAAGTTTTCAATATATCAGATATTTGTTTCCCTAATTATTCCATAATGTGAATATTTCTTCTTTGTCTTGTGATGCCTGTATACATGCTAAATAGCCTCGTGTTTCTTTTGTTTCTCAGCCTTATAAACCTATCCAGCCTTTCCACATGATCCACAATGATGTTTGGGGCCCTTGAAACATCTCCACCTTGTCCAGTAAATGATGGTTTGTCACGTTTATCGATGATTATACCCGATTTACATGGGTGTATCTCCTTGCTGATAAGTATGAGGTCGTGTCTATCTTCCAACATTTCTATACCACTATCCTAACTCAGTTCAATACGAAGATTTTCGTTCTTCAGAGTGACAATGTACGTGAGTTCGTTCACACCCTCCAGGAATTCCTGACTTCAAAAGGGATTATATATCAAAACTCTTGTGCTTACACTCCATAACAAAATGGGGTGGCTGAACAGAAAAATCGCCATCTCATTGAAGTTGCCCATTCCTTGATAATTCTAGCGTCTCTTCCATCGTACCTTTGGGGAGAAGTTGTTCTTACTGCAACCCATCTCATTAATAGGATGCCCTCACGTGTTCTCAAGTTTTAAACACCCCTTGAGTGCTTTAAAGAGTCCTGCCAGTCTACGCATCTTATCCCTAAGGTACCTCTTCTTGTGTTTAGGTGTACAACTTTTGTTCACACTCACGGTCTTCACTGGACTAAGTTTTCTCCACAACTTCAAAATTGTGTGTGTTTTTCGAGTATCCCCTTCATCAGCAAGGCTATAAATGTTTTCACCCACCATCCAGAAAATACTTTATTACTATGGATGTCACCTTCCTTGAAGATAAATAATTCTTCCCCGATAGTCATCTTCAAGGGGAGACCACGAGTGAATAGATTAACAGTTCCATATACTCTGTACCTATTAATTTCAATCTTGAACCTAGTTCTAATGTCCCTGAACCTAGTCAACCTAGTCCCGAATCTGGTCCTGATATTCTGGTTTCTAACCTCCCTATTAGACAAGTGCCCTAGATAACATACTATAGGAAGAATCTCAGAAAGGAAACCCAGGAAACCCTGTTGTGCCATCGGAAGCTATCCAAGCATCGAAACCAGCTCAGGTTCAAGATCCTGTTGTTTCAAAGAAGGTCCTTGAAGAAAAGTATGGACACGTAAAAGATGGTGAGACGAGCTCAGAGAAGGTTGAAATTACAGTGGGTAATGAGGTACTGGAAGATCCTCAGAAAGATGAAGAATTGTCTCAGAAGTCTGAGCAGAGTTAGTATCCTGATACTGAAGAGAGGTCGAAGAAAACTGGCAATTATGATGCCACTCTTGATATGCCAATTTCTCTGAGGAAAGGAACCAGGTCATGCACAAAGCACCTTATGCACAGTTTCTGATCTATATTAACTTGTACCCTGTTTTTAAGGCTTTCACTACCCAACGGGATGCTCTAGCAATACCTACCAGTATACATGCAGCCATGGAGGTTCCCGAATGGAGAGCAGCAGTGATGGAAGAAATGAGAGCCCTTGGGCGAACAAGACTTGGGATTTAGTGGCCCTCTCTAGAGGTCATAAGACAGTTGGTTGAAAATAGGTGTTCACAGTGAAGTATAAGTCTGACGGAACACTCGAGAGATATAAGGCTAGGTTAGTTGCAAAAGGGTTCACTCAAACGTATGGGATTGACTATTCATAAAATTTTTCCCCATTGGCTAAGCTCAACACAATCCAAGTTCTTCTGTCTGTTGTCATGAATAAGGATTGGCCCCTACATCAACTAAATGTAAAAAATTCCTTCTTGAATGGTGAGTTAGAAGAAGAGGTTTACATGAGTCCTCCTCTAGGCTTCGAAGCTAAATTTGGAAACCATGTTTGCTGATTCAGAAAGTCCTTATATGGGTTGAAACAGTGTCATAGAGTGTGGTTCGATAGGTTCATGATGTTTGTTAAATCCCAAGGGTTTATTCAAGGGCATTCTGATCATACCCTGTTCATTAAAAAATCACTTTCAGGGAAGATTGTTGTTTTGGTGGTTTATGTCAACGATATCATTTTGTCAGGAGATGATATGGCATAAATTGTTAAGCTAAAACAAAGGATGGCAAGCGAATTTGAGATCAAAGATCTTGGTAGTTTGAGGTATTTTCTCGGGATGGAAGTGGCAAGATCGAAAGTAGGAATATCCGTGTCTCAACGAAAATATACTCTGAACTTGTTGAAGGAAACAAAAATGACTAGATGTAAACCCATTGACACTTCTATTGAGGTCAATGGAAAATTGAAAAACACTACGGAAGGAGTTCATGTAAATAAAGAGAGGTATTAACTCCTTGTTGGAAAACTGATTTATCTGTCTTATACTAGACCCAACATCTCCTATGCTATGAGTGTGGTAAGTCAGTTCATGCAGAGTCCGTATGAGGAGCACATGGAAGCAGTTACTCGAATTTTGAGATATCTGAAATCCACCATAAGAAAGAGCTTAGTTTTCTGAAAATATGACACACGGAGCATCGAAGCATATACTGACTAAGATTGTGCAAGATCAGTGACCAATAGAAAGTCAACCTCGGGATATTGTACTTTTGTATGGGGAAATTTGGTGACCTGGCGGAGTAAAAAACAGGGTGTAGTTGCCAGGAGTAGGTTGAGGCAGAATATAAAGCTCTGAGCCTGGGAATATGTATAGAAATTAGTGGACTGGTATCAGCACGTTGCGGAAGAGACGAGGATCAATAAGCAGTCTAATTGATTAATTTTGGCAGAATCGAAAGAATGCTCAAATAGAATTTAATGGGTTTCAAGACATACCTTTGAAGAACCTTTGAAATCTCAATTTCCAGCTACTAATTCCTCCAAACCTTTGTGCAGACCACCACTAGATCTTCCCTACTATTCTCTTGGTGCTCTAGATTGAGTTGTGGGACTCAAAATAAACTGGAATCAAAGGAAACTTGGAGAATGCTCACCTCAACAACCCAATGATGAACACCTTCTTCTACCTGAATTTTTAACTAAAATTCTATCGGTTGCCATTTTTTCCAAAATCACTCCAATCTCTTCAATATATTGTAGACTATCATGCAAAGAGATTTGATGCATGAGATGTAGCTCATGTTTGGAGTTATTGAAGCTTGATGATGAAGTTGGAAAAATCCAATTTTTCCTTTTCTGTATTTTCTATTTCCAAAATCTAATTTTGATTTTAAAATCATATTTTATTTCTAAAATCAAAATTTATTAATTTTAAAAATTAGTTTCATAAATTAATTTTCTAATAAAATTAATAAATAATTATTTAAACAATTTAAATAATTCTAATTAATTTAATATCCAATATTAAATTAATTTTACACAAATCCATCTTCATATATTTAAATCATATTTAAATATATATTCTCCAATTTCGTTTGATTCTAATTTGAACATTTCAAATTAACTTATCACACTACTTTAAAGCTAATCCATTTCCGAGCTAGTAAGGGGACCTCATGGACCTACAGATCATGGGCTCCAACGATCCGAGATTAATCGACTAAACTCATTAGACCGATGTAACCCCCATTCGTTAACTAATGGGTCACTCAACTAAAGCCCATAGTTGAACTCCCCTCACTATAGATATATTATGTCCACTCGATATAACCATGATTAGTAAGTCAACCCTTCACAGGTTGTTCGAAATAACGGCTAGGTCGAATCTCTGTTTTACCCTCGAAATTACCTCTTATTCCTTAAGTCTCCACTGATCCCCTAATGAACAATTGTTTTGTGATCCAATCAACAAAACCGAGTCCCTCGCGAGCCAATTAGAGGGCAAGGCCTCTTGTTAAAGACCTAGAATCAGCACTTAAGGAAACAACTTTTCTACTATCCCTAAAGCGGGTAGGAGTGAATTTCGTCTTGCACCCTATGTCCCCAGCTATCTATCCAGTCTTACCCCTGAAATGGGAGGTTTATTGAGCCAATGTTGTTGAGCCAACCCTAACCTATGAAAATCTAAGGATAATTCCAAATAAACAGGAGTTCATAGTTAGCTAAAGATTAAGATCAAGTTACCTAGGCCATCGCTTTGAAATAGTCAGTCTTAAACAGTAAACAGCATTATAAAGTAAGAGTGACTGATTTCGTGGTCTGATCTTGTACAAACCCTTTTGCACAAGGACACCCCCACTCCTCAGGTCCCAACATGAACGAATTAGGATTACTTCGTTTGTATCATTTTACAACTCTTTGTAACAACTACAGAGCAGACCGCATCCAATAGTGTTATCAGAATAAGATACCAAACCTTATTCATATACTATAGATCATTTTGACTATTTACTTGAACCTAATCCACTTTTATATCTCCTCATAAAGTACAAGTACTCATTCAATAGTCAAGGGACTTTCAAGTTCATTGGATTTCTATCAAGCAAAACATCTATTCAATAACACCTTATTGAACTTTCAGAACTAGTTCTATTATTTACAAACCACGAGTTTTAGGACATAAAACCAAATAAACTCTCATTTGGACTAAAACTTCAGTGGTAACCTATATATTCCATATATAAGACTGAGTTTCTGCATTTTATAGAGAAATACAATAAACTAGGACATCCAATACCTATCTTTTACCATTTGGTATCCCATACCCGATATTTCTCCCACTTGCCCTAGGTTATATGGTATTCCTAGTCCTACTAGGTGATTCTCAAACACTTTAGCCGAGAGAATCATTCTAAACATGTTAGTATACAATAGGCTTTCGAATAAACTATATAGGATTGTATCTTATTCTCAATAATGGCCAAGAGGCACACTTTCCCCCCACTAAATTAAGGTACTCTCAACTCTTTGAGCAAGATGCATTTGACCTACCTTAATAACTCTTTGTTAACAGTCAGATCTAGAAATCTTTAAACTTTCTATACTTTGATCTAGTTATTTAAATAGCATAATATTTACAAATGGCTTTTAACAGTTTGATTCTTAATAGAAGTTACTAGAACAAACAAAAATTCTAAAAATGTACATTTCATTTATCACAAAAATATATACAATTTGTTCTTTACAAGATTTACAAAAGTAGTAACATCAAGCAACTTCTCCCACTGGATGAGCTGAGCAAAGAGTTCCAGGAACTAATTAGCCTGTTTACCTTTCTCTGCTCTCTTCTCGACAAGATACTGAGGGCGGTTTCTCCTTCAGTTCCTTTCTTCGTTGCAGTGGAAACATTTCCTTTTCTCTGCAGTGTTATCCTTCCCTTTCTTTCCAACAGGGTTCTTCTTCCCTTTCCCTTTGCCTTTCCTTCACAGGAATATTCTTACTCTTCGAAGATGAGGCAACATCAGGCTTGGAGGACATTCCTCTCTTCTCGGCAGTAATAACATTTGCTTCTGACTCCAGACCCTTTATTCTCAATATTGTCTAGTAAGCCTATTGCTTATTCAGCAGAGTAGTCAAGCTGTATACGATTTTATTCATCAATGCGTTCGTACAGAATTGCAGAAAACTCTTCGGAAGAGATTACAGAATAAAACAAACTTGACTTCTTTCGTCCATGACAGCACCGTTTACTTCTGCCACATTGAAGTTGACCATCATGTCCAGGACATGTTCACGAACATTGGTACCCTCTTTTATACGACTGTTGTAAACGTACTTGATGGCATCATGCCTTAGGGTAAAGAACGGTTGTCCAAACATCCCTCGAAGAGATTCCATAATCTCTTTGGTAGTACTCATATCCTCATGTTTCTTTGCTAGAACATCAGATAAACTGGCAAAGATATAAGCACGGGCTTTATCATTTGCCCTGACCTATCTGTCATACCCATCCCGAACATTTCAGTTTGTGTTAAAGCTAGGAATGGGAGGACAATCCTCCGTTAAGAAAAATCAAAAATCATCTATCAAAGTATCATGTTCAAGTTTGATTTCCAGGTCACATACTTATCCCCGATGAGTTTATCTGATGCCAACAATTATATTAAAGAACTCGTCATTCTAAAATTATAAACAAATTTTATAAGTGAATTGCTTTTAATACCAATCAAGTTTTAGCAATTTTAATAATGTACCTAAGATTATTCTTTTGCAACGATATTACTTCAAGACATTCTTGACTAAATACTATCTTCGGAATAACTCATATCCCGATAGTCATTTAGGTACTGCTTTTGATCAAAAATTATTAACACTTAATAATTCAGTAAGTGTAGACCCGCCATTTTCAAATCTTACAGAACTGTATGAGTATGCCTCCGAAATAGAAGACGATATCCAAGACGGAACTATAAGACCCTATTCATTTTATTGAAGCCTAGGTTGTTCCGAATCCTATGTTACAACCCTCCGTGTGGATAGCAGTCGTTAAACAACTAGAAAAGGGCCGCTTAAAGCTAAGCAGCAGACACAACATAGGAATCTCACGGTTCAGACTAATGGAGGAGACCGTAGGATATGTTGACACATTTCCTTCACCCACTTACTATGAACTACTTCCTCCGTTTACCTTGTTATTGACTCATACATTCGCTTTCCATATGGAGGTCACTCCCAAGGTGACACAAAGTGTCATATGAATCTCACGGTGTAAACTATATGGAGACGTGGCAGTTGAAATCGTAAATTTGATTTCTGTTCGAACAACTTCCACTTATTCACTGAAATCTAGATTTAAGCTAAAAAAAACACTTTCCGTATGGAGGTCACTCCCAGTGTGATACAAAGTACCGCTTATATCCAGACTTTGAACTCTTAGAGACGTGAGAGCTAAGATAACATATCATATATGTTATTAATCTCCCACTAAGTTTTCTAATAACTCTATTATATAGAAGTTATTGACTACCACTAAAGTGTTCTAATTTTTTAGGTAAATTTATACTTAGGTTCTTTTCCAGCTAATAAAAATAACCCTAAGTCTATTTGGTTTATCCAAGTATAACACTTATAAATGGACTTAAACCTACCATGTCTAGGTAATAAACCTTTTTATTACCTAACATCGCTCACGAATACTCATAAAACCGGTTACCAACACTCAATTATTCGGCCATAATCCCCAGGTAGGAGGTGTTCCGTAGACCATCAACTTAAATATCCCCACCCTTCGACAGGATTATATACCGGTTGAGTTTGTAACCCTAGTTTTACAAGTTTAACGACCTATTTTAACTATTAAAACAAGTGGTTAACCTACGTGAGCATGCAGCTATTCTTTATTATGGATTTTAAATGTCTAACCCGATTTTATAAAGACTTATAAAACTATAGACATGCCAAACATCCACAACATACATAAAGGCATTCAATATTTAACATAACCATTATATTAAATACAAGAAACCTTAACATGCATACTATATATTATAACAAATTATAACATACTTTCAATGCATGTAGCATACTTCCTGATGGTGGGATTTTAAATTTAAATGGCATACTGTATGCACATACAATATTTATTTAATTATAACATACAACTAATGCATAAATAATTAAACACGAACTGATATGGTTTTAGTTTTAGCAAAAACAAGCATACAATAGCCTAACTATTACAAAAAACAACTTTAACACCGCTCGAACCGCTTGAACCAGACCCGAACCGTCTGAACCGGACCAGCAGAGTTTGAACTGAATCAACCAAAAACCATTTGAGGTTGAACTGGACCAGACCTCAAGAGAACCGGTTGAACCGGCAACTCTCTCTCGTTCACAATCTCGCTAAGGCTGATCGTTTAGCAATGAAAACCATCGTCATGTGTTTTCCTGATCGTTTAGTGTATACTTGATCGCTTAGCATTGACAACCAATGTCATGCGTTTTCTTGATCGTTTAGCACAAATGCATGGCGTCTGACCAAGGTATACGATCATGTAGTGTCTACATTCTATTGTATATTGTCATCGTCTAGTGCCAGATGACACTACACGATCGCTTAGTGTCCAACACTATCGCGTAGCTCCATCGTTTAGCATAGACATTTACTGCACGATCGCTTAGCGCCATCGTCTAGTGTCATATCTTGATTATTTAGCGTTCGCACAAGGTAAGTGATCACTTAGTGCTATCGCATAACTCTCGACGTATCGCCTGCTGCCGCACATAGGTAAACGATCGCGTAGCGCTATCGCTTAGCATCTGAACGCATCGCTTAGCTACCGATCAAAGGCAAACGATCATGTAGTGCTATCGCTTAGCTCTCACCCGAAGCTACATGATCGTGTAGTGCCATCCTATAGCAATATAATGCATCGTTTAGCTTCCGCAAGTACACGATCGTCTAGCGCACAACACCTAAACTATCAACGCCCGAAGCTATACAATCGTTTAGCTTTTCTTCACATCGTCTAATGCATGTAGCTAAACGATTGTCTAACTACTGAAGCTCAATGACGATATGAACAAAGGCTAAACGTCTAGAATCTGGAACTCGGCCTCTTCGCTTGTTTCTTCGAATTACAGCTTAATTTCAACTCTAATGACTCCAAATAAATTACAGACTCTTGGGAAGACATATAAGCTCATTAAGCAAGAGTCAATTAAAAATTTAAACGAAAAATTAAAGGAAAATTAAAAGCCAAAACTCAGAAAACCATATCAGTATAGTAGTTTCATATTTCTCATATAAAACACCCACCAAACAAAAATTAAACCAAAATGAATGCTTATATAATGCTCTGATACCAATTGTAGGACTGATAGCAGCATGCAGTGGAAGTGACGAGGATCGATAAGCACTCTGATTGATTAATTTTGGTAGAATCGAAAGCATGCTCAAATATAATTTAATGGGTTTCAAGACATACCTTTGAAGAACCTTTGAAATCTCGATTTCCAGCTGCTAATTCCTCCAAACCCTTGTGCAAACCACCACAAGATCTTCCCTACTATTCTCTTGGTGCTCTAGATTGATTTGTAGGACTCAAAATAAACTGGAATCAAAGGGAACTTGGAGAATGCTAACTTCAACAAGCCAATGAAGAATACCTTCTTCTACTCGAATTTTCAGCCAAAATTCTATCGGTTGTCAATTTTTCCAAAATCACTCCAATCTCTTCAATATATTGCAGACTATCATGCAAAGAGATTTGATGCATGGGATACAGCTCATGCTTCGAGTTATTGAAGCTTGATGATGGTAGGTTCTTTGTGAGCTAGTTGAAGATGAAGTTGGAAAATTCTAATTTTTCCTTCTATTTCCAAAATCTTATTTTGATTTTAAAATCAAAATTTATTAATTTTAAATCATATTTAAATATATATTCTCCAATTTCATATATTTAAATCATATTTAAATATATATTCTCCAATTTCGTTTGATTCTAATTTGAACGTTTCAAATTAACTTATCACATTACTCTAGAGCTAATCCATTTTCGAGCTAGTAGGGGGACCTCATGGACCTATAGATCATGGGCTCCAACGATCCAAGATTAATCAGGTAAGCTCATTAAACCGATCTAACCCACATTCATTAATTAATGGGTCACTCCACTAAAGCCCATAATTGAACTCCCCTCACTGTAGATATATTATGTCCACTCGATATAACCATGATTAGTAAGTCAACCCTTCACAGGTTGTTCGTAATAACAGCTGGGTCGAATCTTTGTTTCACCCCCGAAATTATCTCTTGTTCCTTAAGTCCCCACTTATCCCCTAATGAACAATTGTTTTGTGATCCAATCTACAATACCGAGTCCCTCTCGAGCCAATTAGAGGGCGAGGCCCCTTGTTCAAGACCCAGAACTAGCACTTAAGGGAACAACCTCTCTACTATCCCTAAAGCGGGTAGGAGTGAATTCTGTTTTGCATCCTATGTCCCCAGCTATCTATCCAGTCTTACCTCTGAAATGGGAGGTTTATTGAGCCGGCGCTGTTGAGCCAACCCTCACCTATGCAAATCGAAGGATAATTCCAAATAAATAGGAGTTCATAGTTAGCTCAAGATTAAGGTCAAGTTACCTAGGTCATCGCTTTGAAATAGTCAGTCTTAAACAGTAAACAACGTTATAAAGTAAGAGTGACTGATTTTCTGGTCTGATCTTGTACAAACACTTTTGCACAAGGATACCCCCACTTCTCATGTCCCAACATGAATGAATTAGAATCACTTCATTTGTAGCACTTTACAACTCCTTGTAACAACTACAGAGCAGGCCGCATCCAATAGGGTTACCAGAATAAGGTATCCAATCTTATTCATATACTATAAATCATTTTGACTATTTACTCGAACCTGACCACTTTTATATCTTCACATAAAGTTCAAGTACTCATCCAATAGTCAAGGGACTTTCAGGTTTATTGAATTTCTATCAAGCAAAACATCTATTCAATAACACCTTATTGAACTTTCAGAATTAGTTCCATTGTTTATAAACCACGAGTTTTAGGATATAAAACTCAATAAAAATATGGTTACAGAAAGTTTTATCTGATCTTTACCAGGACAATCCGGGTCCCATGAAACTGTATTGTGATAATAAGGTTGTCATTAGTATTGCCAACAATTCTGTACAACATGATAGAACCAAGCATGTTGAAATTGACAAACACTTTATTAAAAAGAAGTTAGACCACGGGGTTATTTGTACTCCCTATGTTCCTTCAGTCGAACAGGTTGCAGATGTTCTTACCAATGGATTACCGAGATAAACATTTGAAGCTTGTGTTAACAAGTTGGGTCTTGCTAATATCTACGCCCCAACTTGAGCGGGAGTGTTGAAATATGATGTTATAGCCCTAAGGGCATATTTATCTTTTACTTTATGCCTACTAAATTAGGGTTTACCCTCATTCTATTTATATCTGAGGTTGAGGTCTCTTGTAAGTATGACATTAAATAATAAAACTTTTCTATCGTGGTTTTTTCTCCCTGGATTAGGGTTTTCCATGTAAACCTTGTCTTGTCTCTTTTCTTCTTATCTTTCAATATTATCATCATAGTTTTGTGTTTGGCAAGCTTGGATTTATTTGTTATCTCACTAGTTTTCCTATTACTCTTCACCGAGGGTAATATTATGTTTTTTTTTTTACTTATTTGTTCAATTTGTTCTTTTATCTACTTTGTAGATGGGAGAATAGTTTCTAGGTTCCAAAAGTTGACATTAAAGAAACTTGAGAAGACATTGTTGAACACTTCTCATTTATCTACAGCTTATTTTTAGTCATTTTAACCATTTTGTAATTATTTATTTTGAATTATATTCTTATGTTCAACTTAGCATGTATACTCTATTTGTTCAATATAGAATATATATGTATACTTCATGGTTGATACATAGGGATTTACTATTTAAACCATATGGAGTTGATTTGGATGAAAAATATATTTTATCTTGGTTTTGGAGTTAAATTATCATCCAATTTTTCTTTTGTGACTTATTGAAGATTTGTGAAAGCAAATAAGATTTTATTTTGTGCATGTACAAGTAAAAAAGAAATATTATGGTGCAAAGCAACAAATATTTTTTTTATTATTTTTTAATGATAAAATGATTTTAGACATTTAATATCAGACAATTACTGACAAAAAGTATGTGAAAAACTGACGTTGAAGATAATGTTCAATATCGATTGAAAATCGACATT
Source organism: Benincasa hispida (assembly GCF_027475165.1). Classification (NCBI taxonomy): domain Eukaryota; kingdom Viridiplantae; phylum Streptophyta; class Magnoliopsida; order Cucurbitales; family Cucurbitaceae; genus Benincasa; species Benincasa hispida. Next base: position 57,105,960 of record NC_143487.1, on the reverse strand, counting down.
AAAAATAGTATTCAATGTTGGTTGAAAACTGACATTGAAGATAACTAGCATTGAAATCTTGGCCATCTATAATGTCGGTTTAAAACCAAGAACAAAGACGACCAACACTAAAGACCTTTTATAACACGATCTTCAATATCAATTTTTAACCGATATTGTACCTCTATAATGTCATTTTTAAACCGATATTAAAGTCTAATTTTATAGTATTGTCAAGAATATTTTTGAAGCAAAGTTGAAGAGGGATTTCGATAATTTAGCCATCATCTTATTATTACTTTTTCCTTATTCTAGAAGTAATGTTACTCTAACCATGAGTGAAAGTGCTTATATGGAAATGCAATCGAAAGGTAATATTTTTTTCCTTTTCTTTTTCTTTGTTTTTTGTTTTGTTTGTTTGTTTGTTCTTTTTTTTTTTTTTTTTTTTTTTTTTTTTTTTGAGTTTTTTATTATTATTATTATTATTATTTTGTGTTCTTTAGCCAAAGATAATGATTAAAAACTTAAATTTTTATTAATTGTTTAAAATTATTTTCACAAGGTTATTTTTATTTAAATTTTTTTTATAAAAATAAACATGTGTTGTAACATTTTTTTCAAACAAATTTTTAGATACGGGTTTGGTTTGCTACACAAGTATTTCTACTAATGTCAAAATATTATAAAAAACAACTATCAAATACTATGACCAGATAATTTCAAATTTGTGTTTAATAACACTTTTATTGGTCAAGTTTGCTTTCTAAACATATTGAGTTAATCGTTAGAATTGATCGTTGGAGAGAATCAATGCAGTTGGTTGTCAAAAGTGATCGTTGGAGGTGGTTGTAGTCACCAAAGATGATCGTCAAAGGTGGTAGCCCTGAAGATGGATATCGATGGTTGTCATCAGAGTTAATCATTGGAGGTGGTAGCCAAACTTTTTTATGGAATTGGTCATCGAAGTTGGTCGTTGGGTGTAGTAATCGTTGAAGGTGGTTTCTGCACAAATATGGTTGCCAAAAGTTTTGCGAGAGTAAGTTGTTAGTGGTGATTATCTCTAGAGTTATTGGTCACAAAAAGTGGTTAGTAAAGGGTAGTGATAGCTAGCAACAACTATAGTAGACGTGGGGTAGATGATTAGTGAAAATATTAGGATAATTTTATATACGATATAAATTAGAGAGAGATTAACTATTAAACACTCAAAAACCTTCTTTTAAAAAGTTAGCTTTTGAGTTTTTTTTCTTTCAAACCAACCTATTCCATCAATTCAATTTTTTTCAAAAGTTATCTGGAATAATTGTCGAAATACTCCAACTTTTTTACAAATAATTGGCATAAAGTTATGACAATGGTGGGAGGGATTTGTGAAAATGAAAAGGCTTGCATTGGTCCAATGAGAATGGACTAGATGTAAACCCCATCAATTCATAGCATATAATACAATGTCAAATGTCAATATCAACTTTGGCATTTTCATTTATTTCTTTAGCCCTACATCTCAGATTCCTTCATAGAGTAGTCTCTTTTTTTCCTTCAAAGGTAGGCCCAATATCCTACCTTTTTTGTTTTCTCCTTTTTTTTTTCTCTTAAAACATATAATTAAACTCCCCTCTCAAAGCTATCTTAGTCTTGTTACTAAAAAAATTAATTAATTTACCTCTTAATTTGATAATGTGATTCAAGTTTTATTCGGTGAACTTTCAACTTCATTAGACAAAATCTTGAACATGGACAAATTATCTCTATTTATTTGAAAAATATAGAAAATTTGTAGTAAATAGTAAAAAAACAGTATTTACAAATTTAACAATAGTTTTTTAAACTTGCAAATTAACAAATAAAATTCAACATAATTTTTATTCTTTATTATTTCAATTTTACCTTCATTTATATGTATGAGCAAGCTGTTGAAAATTGAACATATTTTAATTAGGTGAGTTATAGATGAGTTAATTTATGAGAGTTGGCAAAATTAATTGATAAGAGTTAATTAAGTTAACGTAAGAGTTGTATGTATTTAAGTATGAGAGTTTCATGAATTAAAGTATTGGAGTTAATATGGGGTTTTATGTATTTAAGTATGAGAGTTATGGACCCATGAGAATCCTGTAAATAGGATTGTTTTGTATTATAAAGCAACCAAGTATGTAAAGAACAATGCACAAAGAGAATTGAATACAAGGTGTGAACTATCCTCTCAAATAATCTTTTATTAATTATATATTGTGAATGTCCCTCACACGCTTCCAACAAAGTGGTATCAGAACTTGAGTTTGGAAGTTGGAAAACAAAAATTGCTTTTGCAAATGGCAAATAACAATTTGGTTCCCTTCCAAGTGCCTCGACTTACGAAAGAAAATTATAGCAGTTGTGTATTCTAATGAAAGCTCTACTTGGTTCACGAAATGTATGGAACATTGTCAATAATGGTTATGAAGAATTAGAAAGTGATGACTAATGTGGCTTTAAATCTGATGACTAATGTGGCTTTAAATCAAACTCAATGAAAAGCTTTGAAATTACAAGAAGGAAATACCAAAAGACTCTCACTACTATTTATCAAGTCATTGATGATCCAAATTTTGAGAAGATTTCTAGATCAACTACTGCACATCAAGCATGAAAAATTTTAGAAAATACATAGAACGGAGTAGATCGAGTCAAGAAGGTTCATATCCAAAAATTGAGAGGTGATTGTGAAGCACTACACATGGACGAGTCTAATCAATTTCAGATTATACTTAAAGATTGCTAGGAGTACTAAATAAAATGAAAAGATATGGTGAAAAATAAATTATTAGCAAGTAGTAGAAAAGATATTTCGCTCATTGGATGAAAAAATCTATTTCATCGTTGTAGCTACTGAGGAATCAAAGGATTTGAGTACAATACTCATTTATTAACTTATGGGTTCTTTACAAGCCCATGAAAAGAAGCTTCTCAAGAAGAGCAAACAGATATCTTAGCAACTTTTTCAGTCAGAGTTTCAGTTGAAAGATAAAGAAGATGGCCAAGAAAAAGGCAATCGAGGACGAGGATGTTGTAACAATCGTGGATGTGATGATTTCAGAGGCGGAGGTCGAGGAAACTTCGATTAAAGAAAATTTAATGAGAGCAATTTAAACTCTAATTCATCAAGGGGTTGTGAAAGACAAAATTATTTGAGGCCAAGTGAAGAAATATCAATTAATGACAGAAGGTATGATAAAAGACAAGAAGAATGTTATAATTGTCATTAATTTTGCCATTACTCCTGGGAATGCAAAAATGAAGTTGAAGAAAATGCAAATTATGTTGAAAAAGATGAAGAAAGAGGCGAGTCATCTTTGTTTCTAGCATACAAAGATGAAGAAACATGTGAAAACAATGCATGGTATCTTGGTAGTGGTGCAAGCAATCACATGGAAGTAAGTCAATGTTCGTGGAGCTTGATGAATCCGTTGGTGGTAATATCAAATTTGGTGATGCCACAATAATTCTTGTTAAAGGAAAAGGTAAGATCTTGATCAACTTGAAGCATGGAAAATATGAGTTTATCTCTAATGTTTATTATATGTCTGATATGAAAACAATATTTTGAGTTTAGGACAACTCTTAGAGAAAGGTCAAAATATTTTGATGAAGGATTATGTCTTTCAATAAGAAATAATCGTGATAATATAATTGCTAAAGTGCAAATGACGAAGAATATAATGTTTTTGTTAAATATTCAAACTAATGTTGCAAAATGTTTGAAATCATATTTGAAAGATGGATATTTGTAATACATAGTAGAATAAGAGAAAAAATCTAAAAATATATTACATATTTAAAATATTTGCAAATATGGATGAGTTGACTAGTCAATCTTTGATTTTTTTTTTTTTTAATTTCCAATTTCGCTCTCCCTTGTCTTATCTTATTGTACACATTTTTTTAGTCTTTTTATTTTCTTTCTCTTCTTCGATTTTTGCTTCTTCCCTCCCCTTTTTCATTTTTCATTTTATTTTCTTTCTCAGTTTTTGTTTCTTCTCCTTTTTTTTATTTTATTCTTTCCTTTATCCGATTTTTGCTTCTTTCCTTTATTTGAAGCCAGTTCTCCGTGCACCGGACATGTAGCTTACCGAAACAGTTGTCGTAGTCTCTAGTTTCTTTCATTTCCTTCTTTTTCCTTTTCTTTTTCTTTCCTTTCTTTTTTTTCTTTTTTAACTTTCTTTTCTTTCTTCGGTTTTTGCTTATTCCTTTTTTTTTAATTTCTATTTTCTTTCTTCAGCTCTTACTTATTCCTTTTTTTATTTTAATTTTCTTCCCTTTTCCCTATTTTTGCTTCTTCCCTTATCTTTTTTTATTATTTTCTTTTCTTTTCTTTCTCCGATTTTTTTGCTTCTTGCCTTTCTTTTTCTTTTTTTAGTTTTCTTTCATTTGTCCGATTTTTTCTTCATTTTTTTCTATTTAATTTTCTTTCCTTTTTCAGTTTTTGCTTCTTCTCTTTCTCTTATTTTTAAAATTTTTCTTTCCTTTATTTGAATTTTTTCTTCTTCCCCGTTTTTTCACAAAGAATTATGAGGCTGAATTCCATACACATGACTTGAAAGTACTCAATTCATAAGTGACTCAACACCAACAAGTCAATCATCAAGTTTGATTATTATAACAAATAATAAATATAAAAAAAAAATGAAAGTCTATCAGTGATAGCCACTAATATTTTCTATCATTGATAACTTAATCTTTTCTTATATTTTCGTAGTTAATAGCCACTTTATAGAAATCTATCATTGATAGCCAACTTAGTGAATTTAATTAATAAAGTTAAATCTCAAACTAAAATGTAAGTGGAGTGCCTAGAAGTTATCACTAATAGCATGTTTATTAGTGATAGAAGCTATCATCGAAAAGAAAAGAGACTTATAAATGTTTGGAAAGGACAAGAAATGGGCAAAAATATGTTTAGTGGCTATGATTCATAGAAGCTACTACTGATAGCATGTTACCAGTGATAGAAGCTAATACTAATAGCATGTCATCAATTATAGAAGCTATCCGATAGCACGTCATCGGTGATAGAAGCTACCACTGATGTTATCGGTGATAGAGAACTATCATTGACATCATGATATCAGTGAGATCATTGATAGCATCTTATTAGTGATGTTATCAGTGAAAGAAGCTATCACTGATAACCACAATATGAGTGATGTTAGTGATATCGGTGATAAAACTTAGGTGATATCTATATATCGAGTTTTTTTCAAAGGTGATAAACAGCTATAGAAGTCTATCATTGATAGCCTTAAGTGTTAATAGTTTAAGGTTGATTCTAATTGATGAAAATCTATCAGTGATAACGACTGATAGCTACTATCAGTGATGACCATAATAAAAAATTATTAGTGATAACTACTATGGTAATCAAAGTTGTTGGTCTTCTTTCAAAATTGATCACTATTTATAAATCTATCATTGATAACCACTGATAACCTTAAGTAGTAATATTTCAACGTTGATTCCAATTGATGAAAGTGAATCAATGATAGCTACTAATAATTGATAGCAAATTAAAAGCTAATATTTCAAGATTCTATTAATTTTTCTCAAATTGAAAGTTATCGCTGATAGCAACTATCATCGATAGCAACTGATAGAAGCTATCAACGATAGCAGTTGTTAACAGCTATCAGTGGTTATCACTGATAGCTGCTATCAAACCACTGATAGCTGCTATCAGTGATAGCTTTTAATTTGAGAAAATAGGAAAGAAGCAAACAAAATGGTGGCTAGGCATGGGTTTTTTAGTCTTTTACCATTTTTTGATCTATATATGCAATTATTTTATCCTTGTACTACATATTCTATTATTTTGGGCTTGAATTCTATTTATGCAACTAGCCCTTGTAAGATTCATCTTGGATTTGGCACTTGAGACTTGAGCATTTAAACTTTGATGACTTGAGATTATTAGCAAGGAAGAACATGGTGAAAGGACTACCATATGGCAAACATTCAGATCATTTTGTGAAGGTTATCTTTGTTGGGATTGGTATCCTAATTCTCCTGATAATCTCGTAGTTTGTAAACACAAGCAGGTTGGGTTATAACCCTCCCACTACGTCGAGGCTCCCTCAAATCTTGAGGAGGATGTGTGTAACTAGATGAAGCAGCATCAACAATTCTTGTTGAAATGCATGGTTCTTCAACAACCCTTGGTGAAAATTCAGCAGTTTCACTAGAAAGCTCATTTAATACAATTTTACTTCTTTGATTATGCTCTCTAATGTGGTCTTCCTTCAAGAAAGTAGCATTTATCGATACAAACACTTTATTCTCTTTCAGATCATAAAAGATACCACCTCTTGTTTCCTTTGAGTAGCCTACAAAGAGGCACAACTTTGAACACGGTTCCAATTTCATTGGGTTAGTCACTAGCACTTGGGCTGGACACCCCCAAATCTTGAGATGTCGTAAACTACTTTTACAACCCCTTCATAACTCAAAAGGTGTTCCAGAAATACTTTTTTATGGAACTTGGTTCAAGAGATAGATTGCAGTCTCCACTGCATAACCCCAGAACAAGTTAGGTAAAGAAGCATAATTCATCATTGATCGAACCATATCTAACAAGGTTCCATTTCTCCTTTCTGATACACCATTTTTTTTTTTTTTTATTTTTTGTGTATCAAGTGCTGAGAATTTAAATGTTATTTCATGTTCTATCAAATAGTTTTGAACTATCATATCCATGTACTCTCCACCTCGATCAGATCAAAGTGTTTTAATCTTTTTTACCTAATAAATCCTCAACTTCAGCCTTGTACTCCTTGAACTTTTCGAGTGTATCAGGCTTGTGTTGTATTAAGTAAACATACTCATATCTTGAATAATCATCTGCAAAAGTGATAAAATATTCATATCCTCCTCTTTCCTTAACACTCATCAGACCACAAAGTTCTGAATGTATAATTTCCAAGGGTTTTTTGGCTCTATGATCATTTCCAATAAAAGGTCGTTTTGTCATTTTACCTTTTAGACAAGATTCGCATACAGGCAAAGAATTTTCTTCTAACTCTTTTAGAAGTCCATTCTTAACCAACCTCTCAATTCTATTGAGATTTATGTGACCCAGTCTTAAATGCCAAAGATGGGCATTTCTTTTAGAGAAACTTTAAGTATTTTGTCTTGCATGGTTGCAGTGTTGAACATTTCAACATAATGGAGCATTTTAGATGTTAACGGTCTTAACACATATAAGTTGTTTTCATTTATTATTGAACATATATTAATACCATTTTTTGACATAAATGCTTTATCACAAACAAAAGTTATTTTATAGTTTTGTTCCAAAAGACAGAAATTAAATTCCTCTTGAAATGAGGAACAAAATAAACATTATCCAATGATATAAATTTGAGTTAAAAAAAACAACTTCAGGCTCCCTACTACAACCATCGAGACGACCTGTCCTGTTCCAACCCGCAAAGTCATGTCTCCAACCTCTAGGTGCTGCCATGAACTAGTTTCATGTAATGAAGAAAAAACGTTGTTAGTGGCTTCTAAATTGAGTATCCATGTGAAATCGTCATTTTCCACTAAACAAGTAAATCAAATTTACTTTTTTTCACCTTCTTCTTGTCGGCCAAATACTTTGGGCAGTTTCTTTTCCAGTGCCCATCCTAGTTGCAATAAAAACAAGTTCTCCTTGGAACCTCGACCTTTTTGCTCTTTTGGGCAGCAATCAGTAGGGTAGCATTATTCCCCTTACCACCTTTCTTCTTCTTCCACTTCTAAAAGCCTGAGGAAGGAGGTGTGGACTTAACCTTAGAGGTTGAACCCCTGTGGAAATTTTTCGAGGAATTGGCAACATTTGTCTCTCCATGATGTCGTTTAACTTTTATCAAGGACTCATAAGTCTGCAGCTCATTGTGAAGGGTGGTAATGTTGTATTATATTCTGTTCATGACAGCATTGCTACACAACTGTAGGAGGAAACTTTTCCAAAGAGTTTCCAGAATAAAGCTTACCTGGTTGGACTCGTCTATGATAGCCACGTTCATCTCGGCCACATTGAAGTAGACCATCGTATTAAGGACGTGCTTCCTAACAAATGATCCCTCGTTCATTTTGGCATTGAAGATGTACTTTGGAGTTCATGCCTTAGATGTGTGGTCGGTTGCCTAAACATCTCACACAATGACTCTAAGATCTCGCAAGCAGTGATCATGGGCTCAAGCTTTTTGGCTAAGACTTCAGTTAATCTTGCCAAAATATAGACTATGGTCTAATCATTGGCCTTAGTCCATCTGTCATAGGCGTCAAGAACAATTCGTGATGTTGCGGGTCTAGGAACTGGAAGACATTCCTCCGTTAGGACGAATTTGAGGTCATCGATGACCAAGACAGTGTTAATCGTATTTTTCCAAGTAGCATAATTTTTCTTGGTTAACTTATAAGCACCGAGCAAGGTTATTACAAGTCTAGTCACGTTTACAAGATATTGATACAAAACAAACTACTTATTTTAGATATGCAAGAAAAAACTCAGTTAATCCAATCAATTTAGCAAAGTTCTTAATGAACCCTAAAATCATTTAATTTTGCATTGATACTTCAGTGATTTAGAATAAATCCACCTCAGGATAAATAGTTATTCCTTCATTGAATTAAGACATTCTCAATTAAATATTACACCAGAATAACTCTTATTCCTATAATATTTAATTACCGTTGATTTGGTCAAAAAATCAATAACTACCTTAATGTTTTCTTGTAAGTGTAACCTTTCATTTTCAATCCTATAGCCCTACCCCAATCAGTCTACCTCAGGGAAGAACATATTGTTGCAATTGACTATAGTGATCTTATCCATTTCTGGAGTTTGCTCTGTCCTTTTCCATGCAAACATATTCCTAAGGGAGACGCTCCCAAGGCATCACGAGGCCGAACATGGAAAAACATTATAAACTAATGAAGGAGGTCATAAGATGTGTTGACGTACATTCTTCTCCCACTTAGTATAAACAACTTTCTCCATCCACCATGATATTGACCAATGCAAATACTTTCCTAATATTGGGTACGCCTAAGGTACCACGAGGCCGAGCATGGATCTAATAGTATAAACTTTTAAGGAGAACGTGGGTAAAAAATTTTACATATCATATACATCTTTTCCTCCCGCTAAGTGTTTTAGAACCTAAAATTTATGAACTTAGATAAATCCGGCTAACTAATTTAACTAAGTCATTCAATATAACGTTTATATTGAGTAGTTTAACAATATATGATTGATTTATTAAATATTTAATAAATTGAATCATTTATTGCATGCATATAAAATAGTTGTTTAATTCACCTTCCAGGTCAGTTCCCAAGTAGGGGTATTTTGTTTTTATCAGTTTAAATATCTCAGCCTTAGACAGAACCTTCCTTAGACAAAGGTCCCTTATAGACAAGTATTTTATAAATTTAATCTTTTATTAGTCAAATTAATCCTATAAAAAGGAAAAATAAAAGGTTAACATATTTCTAATTATATTATAAATAGATCTAGGTTTTAACATAGATCTAGGTGAAATCAATTTTAAATCATTTAAAATTAATTTTAACCTATGTTAGTATGCAACTCTTGATTATAGATTTTAATTCTAATTTCATTAAACTTTAACAATTATAAAACTCAATGAAATAATTAAAACCTATAAACATGCATCTAATGACATACGTGAAGTATAACAGTTAAAATTTATAAGTAATGTCATGCTTCATGCATTTTCATTTTTATTACATAACATAACACTTATATTATAAAGTAATGAAAAATAAACACATATCCATCATCCAAACTATATAATATAATAATTATAATATAGTATGATGTATGGACATATTATAAATGCATGCAATCATGTAATATAACATTTATATTTAATATGATGCATGAGCATGCTTAATATATCATACAACTATATAATATAACACTTGTATTAAATTTGATGATGATAATATGTTTATCCTATGGTGGAATTTTAAACTCTATGGCATACATTATGCAATATAATAAAATAATCATACATCACATGTAAATTATTCAAACGTAAAAATTAGACCAAAATTTAGCACTCCTAACAAATTAATTAAATTAATAAAACTCTTATATTAATTTAATTACTTAAAAAGCAATAAATTTCATAAAATACATAAAAATGGCAAAACTACTCCAAAAACTGACATTTGGCCTCGAACCCACGACTTCCAACTGCTTGGGATGCATGCGCCCAATGCCTTGGAGCGTCGCTACACTCGGCTAGATTGTAGCAACGTTGGTCTCAAATTACGCCAGCGTTGTTATGCTCGACAAGAGCATTGTGATATTAGGTTGAAAAAATTTACAGCATAACAATGCTCAGTTGGAGCGTGACGATGCTTACCTTTCTGTGCTCCAGCGTAAAAGGCAGTGTAACTATGCTCTCCCGTTACACTGTAACACATAATGCAATTTCTACATTGTTCTTTTGCCGTTCTTGCTCAAAGTGGTACCAAACTCCTTTACAACTCTTGCAAATCGAGCAACATGGGCTTCAACCTCGATAATGTAATTAAAATGCCCAAAAACACCAAACCCATATAACTTTCGACCACTGACTCTAGCAACCAACTGGAAAAAATTTATGAAAAATAGTATATATCAAACTAAACAAACTGGTATACAAATGTACTTTTAAGATAGAATTATCAAACATATGTGTGTTTTTATTTTAAGGAGTTTTTTTTTTTAATCAAAAGTGTTTAAATGAAAATGAATTTTTGAAAAACAGTTTTTTCTAAGTCATTCCACACAGGTTTTTAGTTTAATTACAACAATATGTTTTAAAATACACTTTCTCTTTCTTCTAATTCTTTTTTTATTTGGATTTTTGTTCTTTTTAATTATTATTATTTATTATATCATTTTTTAATTCTCTCTCTTCTCTTTTTTGTTTATATGTTTCCTTTATTTTGGAAGATTTCACTTCTATTTCTTCCAATGGTATGTCGATCACTTCAAAAAATATCTCTTATATGCTTCTTTTCGTAATAGTATTATTATTATTATATACACACATTTTTAATAAAAAATGATTAGTAAGGAGGGCTAAAAAGTAAATTGGACTAGATTTTTGTTTAAAATAATAGCCCATTAGACCGTCGTCGGCCAACTTTCGAACATCACATCTGGCAACCGCCGCCAGGCAACTCTGACAACTACCGCCAGCCAACTCTAATGACTGCCACCAGCCACCTCCAGTCTCAAACTTCCGACGACCCTGCCGGTGAACTTCTAGCCACCGACTTTGGCCTAACTTCGGCCGCCGTTGGCCATCTCCAGCAACCGTCGTTAGTCACCTCTGGTGACCACTTCCGACCACCGACTCTGTCTAAATTTTGGAAGTCACCAACCAGTTTTGGAAAACATTAATAAAAACACTTTTAGTATATGACAAACTAAAAGACTTGTATATAAAAATACCATTAACAAAAAGTTGTCAAACATATGTGTGTTTTTATTTTAATGAGTTTTTTTTTTTTTAACTAGAAATGTTTAAATATAAATGAAATTTTGAAAAAAAGTTTTTTTTAAGTCATTCCTAATAGGCTTTTAGTTTAATTACAATAATATTTTTTAAAATACACTTTCTCTTTCTTCTAATTCTTTTTGTTTATATGTTTCCTTTATATTATGAGATTTCATTTATTTTCTTCTATTTCTCCTGGCAGTAAATCGATCACTTCAAGAAACATCCCTTATATGCTTCTTTTCGTATTATTATTATTACTACTATTGTTACTATTATTATTATTACATAGATACATTTAGAATGGCTAAAAAGTAAATTTGACTAGATTTTGTATAAAATAATAGCTCATTAGACCACAATTGTATAATTAAGTATATATATTTAAGCTATATATGTAGGAAACCCTAATTTAAATTAGTTAAAGTAATAAAATTCTATATAACAATTTATTTCAAAACCTAGTAAAATCAAAATATCAAATTATTAATATAATAAATTAAATAAACTTATAATTTAGTCAAATATCTATTTCAAAATTTAAAAAAATACTCTCCTAATTTTTTTAGATTATTTTAAACTTAGCTATATTAAAATAATTAAGATGATCAATTTAAAATAATATAAAATCTATTTGTTGATTAAATATAAGAAAATATTTCACGAACTCGAGATTTATAAATTTGCACTCCACTCCCAGCCTTCCTAAACCTACAGTCCAAACACATGTTTCTTAAACCTAGACTTCTAAGACTACACTTTAAATATAGTTTTCTTAAACCCAGCTACTTAGACCTTCTAGCCTAATCTCAGACTTAACATTTTCAAGTTTAGCATTCCAAGTCTGTGTACGAAAACATCCCTACTATTTTTTTTTTTTTTAAAGAAGAACATCCAAAAGAAGCTAACTCTTTTTTTAAAACAATAACAATAATAATAATAAAATAAATTTTCTTTTTCACTTTTTAAAAACCCTTTTAAGTTGTTAGCCAAATGATTAGGACATATTATTTTTTGACATATAAAATGCTCTTTTTAAAAAATTGTAGAAAGGACCTTAATCTTAAAAATATATATTCTTTTTTAGAAAATAAAAGATGATTATCCCTACTTATTATCATTATTATTATTTTGGAATTCATCGAATAGCTTGATTTGAACATTGATCATTGGTGTTAGAATCTCCACGAATCTATACTTGTATCCACAACCACTGATTTTCCATTTAAGTTATCGAAATAATTTTTTTTTTCTATTGAAATTATATTATCAACCGACATAATCCAACACTTCAATTTTAAGTAAATTAAGTATTGTAGATTAATTATTAAACATTTCTGAAAGTTTCCAAATATAAATAGTAACGATATTATTTATACGAAATAGTAAAATTTAATCTCTTTGATAAAAATTGATAGAGATTGATAAAAGTTTATCAATATACATTGATGATAAAAATTAATAAAAATCTTTCATTGATATTATGTGATAAATACTGATAGAGTTGATTAGTATTTATCAATATTTTTCTTTTACTATTTATGTGAATAATTTAATAAATTTATGGGTGAAAATTTTCCAAACAAAAAACAGTTTTACTACTTTTCAGATGCCATTTTTATAAAGTTACTTTTTCAAACTTTGTGCAACTTATGAAATAATGACAAAAATACAAAATGTCTGGAAGGCGCTTCTCCAATCTCAATTTAGTTCCAACCATTTTCTTTAATTTTATGTGTGAAAAATCCACTATTAAATTTTCTTACTATTACAATGTTGAAAATAAATAAAATAATAATGAGCTTTTATTAATTTGAGTAGTTTTCAATCCCTTATATTCCTCTATTCTTTGTTACTTTACTAAGATAATTTTGAGAGAATAATTTTACTTAATTTAATTAAATGAAAACAATTAACAATAATCAATAATTAGTGAAACGTTTAGAGTCTAATTATTGGTTGGAAGTTTTAGTTAAAAGTTTTCCAAATTAAAAATGATGGAAGATCAGCTCAGCTATCAAATTAATGCATTTGCACTAAAATAATTGGAGAAATAGATATTTTAGAATATTCTTTTACTGAGGGGTAAATATGTAAAAGTGGACAACAAAGAATCTCATGTCATTGCCATGGGATGCGGAAGAAACGAAACATCCACACAAAGCAACCTCTCCATCTCCACAGGCCCAAAAAACAAAACTAGAACCATATCATATTTACACTTTTAACCCTACAAAAACTACATTATTCCGGAATTGCACTCAATTTCGCCGTAAATTTTCTACTTCTACCACTCCCCTTCTTCAACCCCTTTCTCGGACCCTTCCTAAACTCCTCATCGGAAAACGTCACCGGTGAGATTGCCGTCCGCCGAGATCCACATTTTTCCGTCCCTCCTCCGCCAGCCTTCATAAGCGCCGAGCTAGCCTTCACGGCCAATGCCGCCATTTCCTCCGCCTGCAGCGGCTGATTCAACCTGTCCAACGGCAAGGCAAAGTAAAGCTGCCCCAGTTGGAGCTCATCGTCGTCGTCAACGGCGTAAACGACGTCGTCGAAGTCCATCTCGTCGGAGTTGCAGATAAAACTCGCCGGATGTTTCTGTAATATATAAGAAACCTTAACTGGGTAAGAGAACTCCACCAAAGTTCCGTCTGTAAGAATCAATTTCGCGGTAGCAACATTGATCGCATCGGACGACACACAAATGCCCATTTCGTTCGTTTTTCTTATTTTTCTTTCCGAGTTGAGTTAACTCAGTGAGTCAGATGATAGCGAGTGGTGATTGAGCGAAGAAGAATGGAGAAATGAGGATGGGTATATAAAGGAAGGGAAGGTGCCTTGAATCGGAGTGCCACGTATGATATTAGTTTGTCGTTTTGTTGAGGGTTATTTAAAAAGGGAAAATCGGAAAATGAGAAATGATTAATATTATTATTTATTTAATTTATTGCCAGACTGTATATGAGTGGTGACAGGCTGGAAGATTTGGTAGGAATTTGAATAATGACCCTCTGTTTTAGAACTGATTTTACGTTTACGTAGACAGGAAACAGGAAACTCACATTTGGTCAATTTCCTCAACCTTCCTCTCTTTTTGAAAACGAGGTTCAATTTCTTCTTGAAAAAAAAAAATTTAAAAAGCAATTTAGTTCACATTCATCAAACTATAATAAAAATTGGTATAATCGTAATGGAGTTCAGATCAATCGTAAAGGAATAGAATCGCAAATATAATTGGATTGATTTTCATCACGTTTATCTAAAATTATGAATATATTACATTTACGTTAATAGTAACAATATCAATAACAGTAAATGTGACAAACTCATACTTCTCATACTGTAATGACAACGTAATTTCAAAACGCAAACAAATGGATCATTCTCTACTTATAAATCAGTTTATACTTTTATATTATAAATTGAAGAGTGAGCTTCGTATGTCAATATAAATAATTTATTGGGACCACTTTTTCAATTACTATTCATTTGTTACTATTGAAATAAAAAGTACAAGTTATTAATTAAAAATGGAGTTAAGACTAAATACTTAAAAAAGTAAAAATGCGAAACTTGAAAAGAAAAAAAAAGTGATTAAACCGTGATTGATAAAATAATAATAATAATAATAAGTCTCCCCTAGTAACTATCTAAGTTTTGAATCCAAAGTTTATAAACATTATTTATACTCATTAGTTTCTTTATTTTATTTTTTATTTTGACGAAGTAAACCTAACTCAATTAACATAAATTGTGTTAACTATAAAAAAAAAATGATACTAAACATAAATTATTACGACCCGTTTAATAACTATTTTGTTTTTTATTTTTGTTTTTGAAAATTAAGTCTATGGACACTACTTCTACCTCCAAATTTTTTCCTTTGTTATCTACTTTTCATCAATAGTTTAAAAAACCAAGTCAAATTTTGAGAACTAAAAAAAATACTTTCAAAAAGTTGTTTTTGGAATTTGGAATTAGACTAAGAATTCCATCATTGTACTTAAGAAATATGCAATTGTAAGAAATGTGAATGAAAAAATAAGCTTAATTTTCAAAAAAAAAAAAACAAAAAACTAAGGGCCTATATTTTTTTCCTTACACTTTTTTCATATTTTTTAGTTTAAATGTAATCTAATTATATAAAATAAAAAATATATATAGCATGCACTAAAATATTAAGAAAAAAAATAATTATCAAAGATTTAAACTATCAAATACACAAATGTTTCAATGTAAAATTAATATCAATAATACAATTATTTCTATCATTCATATGTTGCTAAAATTTTATTTACAATGTCTCACCCAAGTCATTTGTTTTTAAATTTTAAATGATGTTGACTCAAATCTAACTCAATTATGTTATTATGTAAATGTTGTGATTGTAAAAATACTAAGATGAACCTAAAATGAATATTTTAGTAAAAAAAAATTATATTATTGTAAAATTATAATTGGCTTTGTATATAAAGAAAATAAAAATTATATGAATTTTAAAAATATATATATAAATGTATATTGAAAAATTTAAATTTAAAATTTAAAAAATATTTATATATACATACGGAAAAGGAACATTTTTTTAAATAACAAAACTACTAAAAATATTGATAAATAATAGCAAAATATCACTGTTTATTTGCGATAGACCATAATAGACGGTGAAGTTTTGCTACTGTAAATATTTTAGTTCATTTACCTATATTTGAAAACAAAACTAATGAGAATTTGAAATTTGAAAATCAAAATGATATATAAATCTAAATATTTGAAAATAAAAAATTTTAAATTAAATTTGCTATATATAGCAAGTGAGGTTGAGGAATGAATTGAACATGTTTTGTCACCAATTAATCAAGCCTACACAATAGTACAATTTAGGTAGAACTTTAAATAAAATAAAAATGGAATAGGATAAATTACTTTTCGTAGTTCCTTAATTTTAACTTCATTTTTAGGAACGTTTCTCAAATTTTATGAATAAAAAACAAGAATAGTTATTAAACAGATCAGTTTCTTAAAAAACAAAAAACAGAAAATTGAAACATTATCAAATAAATCCTAAATGATTATCAAACGGGACATAATTTATCTTATTTATAAACATTATTTATATACATTAGGGAAATGAAGCGTGGAGTGATGGATGTTGAGGTTGCACCTAATACTCTTTGTATTAATGTATTTACTAACGGATTCTTTCTTATAATTTGATTTGACTTCCCTCCCATGACCACGTAAATGTCAATATTTCAGAGTACAATTTTTTTTATTTCTCTTTCCTTTTTAATTTTAATAAAATTCAGCCTTCAATTTGTTGATTGTATGTATTTAAAATCAATTTTCTAAATTCAGATGGGTTAAAAATACCATTATTTGTTGCAGGATTTTTTTTTCTTTGTTTTGCACATTTGTTAGGATTGAAATTTAGTTCTTAAACATTTTTATTTATATCATATCCGATAATGATTTTATTTTTATTTTTTTGGTCATTTTATTTCTTACTATAGTTGTCGTATTTTTTTTTTTTTTGAGAAAACAAACACCTGAATTGTTACTCATATTCTTAAAAAGAAAAAAAAAAAAAAAAACAATTCCTTTTCTAATTTTTCAAAATTTTTATTTGATTTTTGAAAACAATAGTGAAAAGTAAATAACAAAATAAAGAAATTCATATATGAAATAAATATTTATAAGCTTAATTTCGAAAACTGAGAAACTAAAATCAAATTATTACCAAATAGAGTCGTAATTATACAATTCTCAATACTTTGAAAATTTGTATTGAATTAGTCTTTATAGTCCATATCAATTTTATTATTGTTGTATTGTACTGTAATTAAATTCCTATATACTTAAAATTGTTGTTCGAGTAAAAGTATGGAGACTATAAGGGCGGCTATTTGGCCTAACAACCTCAAAAGTTGGTGTTTACTATTGAAGTTTGCACAATTATCGTAGAACTCCGTCTTTCTCTTATCTCTATTTTGCACATTTATTGACAGACTTCTTACAATTCAGCACTCCAAACACAAATTTTCTAACTTTAATATATTGATTCCAAATTTCATAATTCAACTCATTGTCCAAAATACTATGAAGTGTTTTATTTTTAAACTTTAAAAAGAGTAGTTAACTTTTTAAAAGTTGAAAAATCAAAATGAAAATGTAGAAAATAAAGAAGAAAAGTGAAGGAAAAATGGAAGTATAATAATGAAGCCAAAGTAGATTTAGTAGATATTGAGTAGCTTTTGTTGTGTGAATATGGTATCCATTGATGTATACATGGACGGACATTAAGTACCACGATTTCAAATAAAGATGTCCTTAACCCTTAAAATTGAAGGCTTCACATCAGCCAAAAAAAAGCTTACACATCATTTAAATATGCCACAAACAAGGGCATATGAAGATATTGGTCGAGTAATTAAAGTTTTAGACTCTCTTTTCTCCTTTATTCATTCCTTTTCCTCTTTTCTATTTTCTTTCTTTCTCTCCCTCTTTTATTACTTTATGGGTTGCTTCCAAACAAATGCTCAAAACGTGATGCTCATTACTTATCTTTCCTATTTTAAATCTAAAGCTAGTTATATTTTGCCAAATATTAGAAAGGTAGTTACCACACATCATAAAAAAATTTGAAACCCGCATTCAATTCTAAACACTATAGAATGAATCTAAAACTTTTGTTTTAAATCATCTCAATCAAAATCATTTTAACTTGAATATGTAAATCTAGTTAAATTTTTTTTGTGTATTAGTTTGAAAGTTGAAAAAAAGAAGTGAGTGGAACAAATGCTTTAAGAAAGCGTTGACCTTATAATTAAGATTAGTAGAGAATTTTATGTAACTGTAACAATTTTTTACCTAATGTTTTTTTTGGTAGGTAAGGTTTTGGAATTTCCTTCTTCTTCTTTTTTTTCCTATTCTCTCTCCCATTTTTTCTTGGAATTTGAAAGATGTTAGATGATATAATAATTAAATTTGTCTTCATTCATTAACTTACGTTTTTTGGTCAATCGACAATTTAAGATAGTATCAAAATAGGTTGGCTCAGGAGGTCATGTGCTTAAACCCTTGCAGAATTATTTATTTTCCAATTAATATTGATTTTCACTTATTGGGTCTTCTTCATATTTCAAGTCCGCAAGTTAGGAAAAATTAAATAATATGATATTTGTAATAGATAATAAAATAAGGAAAAAGGTCTAAAAATATATTATCTTTTTAAAATATTTGCAAATATGGAAGAATTGACTAGTTAACTTTTGAATTTTTTTTCTAATTTTCAATTTCGTCCTCCATTGTCTTATTGTACATCTTCTTCTTTCTTTTTTATTTTTTTTTTTATTTTTTTCGGTTTTTGCTTCTTTCATTTCTTTCATTTTTTAAATTTTCTTTTCTTTCTTCAATTTTTACTTATAGTTTTTGTTTTTTTGTTTTTTTTTTAATTTTAATTTTATTTTCTTTTCTTTATCCCGTTTTTCTTATTCTCTTTCTTTCTTTTTTTCTAACATAATTAGAAAATATAGTTAGTTATATAAAATTGATTTTTGCAAGAACAATTTCCTAAACATGCCACGTGGGAGAAATGCTATCTTTTTTATCGTTATCTTTTTCAAGATCAATAATGTAGATGTACACATTCAAACATCTACCTTTTAAACAAATATATACCGTTTTAACCGAATTTTTTTTCGTCTCTACGTTTCAATATACTAAGAATTTTAAAAAACAAGAACAAACAATAAAATAATTACTAAACAAGGTCTAAACTTCTAGTCTATAAATTTTGAGTTTGATTTCAATTTAGTCTCTCTAAATTTCAACATGTGAAAGATATACCATTGAGATTTGAATTTTATTTCAATTTAGTCTTTGAATTTTAAATTATATATTTTTAACCTCGATTTTTCACAAAATACTCATTTTCAATCTTTAATTTCAATACCTATTAATTTATTTAAAAGAATTATAACAAATTAAGTTCCACCATGTTTTGTTCATTATTATAAAATGAAGGTTAAAAGTATATAAATCTCGAAACTTAGAGATTAAATTGAAATAAAACACAAATCTCAAAAGTATTAAAATGGTAACACTTTGAACAAATGGAAAACAAATTCAAAATATAAAAGATTAAAAGTGTAACATTTTAAAATTTAAAGACCAAACATAAATTAGATAAAAAAAAAAAAAATTAGAAACTAAAAAGGTATGTTTTTCACTATGTTATGGGTAATTTAGCCCGACAGAATAAAGTCAAAAATCAAAATAAGATACAATCAAGA
Source organism: Benincasa hispida (assembly GCF_027475165.1). Lineage (NCBI taxonomy): Eukaryota > Viridiplantae > Streptophyta > Magnoliopsida > Cucurbitales > Cucurbitaceae > Benincasa > Benincasa hispida. The sequence goes on along the minus strand of NC_143487.1, from coordinate 57,086,153 downwards.
TTAAAGATAAAATAAGATAGGATAATATTTGATCGTAGTTTATTTGGGATTAGAAAACTCATATCCTAAATTCTAATAGGGCTCAGATAAACCCTAAATCAAATCCCCTATAAATACACAATTATAATTTCATACGAGGAATCCAAAAACTTTTGACTCCTCAATTATTTAGTTCTCTTATTAATTTAGGCATGAAAATTCTTTTTCTTTATTTTATAGGTTTTCGCTTTTCTAAATTACAAATTTATGGTGGTTATCGATTTTGCGTTTTTATTTAGATAAAATTTGGCATCAACCCACTGTATTACATAAATATATAATTAAAGACGAAGATTTATGAGTCTGCCCTCTTTAATATACATTGCACGTAGAAGACATACTACAAGGAACATTGAAGAAGCAAAATCTGGATAAATATAAATAGAGTTAGACTCTAGTTCCGAAGCAATTATGCACAGAAATAAAATATATAGAGAGAATAAAATTAAAATGGAATAAATACAAAAGAAAAAGAGGAGTTTTAGGTCGTCAAAGAAGTGCCACGTTGCAAGACATGAAGTAGCCACGTCTATGGCCACGTAAGCACCATTCATTTTTTAAAAATTTCCCAAATGGATAAAATTAAATAATCGGTATTATTTAATTATGTTATTGGATAGAAAAAGCTACTGCTTTCCAGTTTCCACATTAAAATATATTTTGTAGTTTGTAGCGACGCGTCGGTTTCGTCCCCACCAGTCAAACTCAGCCTTCCTCCTCTCTTCCCTTTGCTTTCTACATTTTCTAACTCTACCAATAAAAACTGTTATAGGGTTATTTTAGGGATTTTGAAGTCTAAAGTATTTTTTAGTTTTGTTTTGGGGTCATTGTCACAAATTACACGCATATAAAAAAAAACATACTTTTATAAATAGTATCTTTTTCGTCATTTATTTTCATTTTTATTCCTAAACTTTTATAAAAGTAACAATTTAGTCTTTAAATTTTGATTTGTAATGATTTAGTCTTTCAACTTTCAATTTTGTAATTATTTAGTCTTTGAACTTTACTATGTAATAATTTAATCTTTATACTTTAGAATTTATAACAACTTAGTCTCTATGGTAAAAATTGGTGTAAAGATTTAATGAGAATTATTGCATAAATAAACCAATAAACTAATTACAGACTCAATATTTTTACTAAATACAAAGTCTGCATCATCAAATAATAAAAGACTGACATTTAATTTTGATTATATTAGGGACTAAATTGTTATAAATTTGAAATTATTGTGACTAAATTGTTATATACTAAAATTTAAAGACTAAATTGTTACAAAATTGATAGTACAAGGATTAAATTGTTACCTATCAAAATATAAAGACTAAATTGTTAATTTCTTGAAAATTTAGAGACTAAAAATATTATTTAACCTAAATTTTAATACACGATGCTATTTTGGACGGGAATGATATCAATACTTATACAAAACTTTTAAAAGTGATATATTTTAACCATTAATTTTGTACTTGATGAAAGGTAAAATGTAAGGTAATATGATTTGAATGGGTTTTAATTTCTTTTGGTGGAAAGGTAAAATGTGAAACTTTTTTTTTTCGAAATTAAAATAATGCAATCTAGTGCGAAGGATTACAAACTAAGTTGGGGATAGAAAACTAGAAGAGAATAAATCATTCATCCATATACAATGATCATATAGAATGCACGAACAATTTGACCAAAATTTTCACTTATTTTTCTCTCCAATTTTATTCAAGGCTAATCGTTGTTTTGACCGAGATTCTATTAAGAAAGTAAAAAAAGAAAAAAAAAAATTTGATAATTTGAATGAGTTATTAAATTAAAAGAAGATAAAGTTTTTTAGTTTCGGTATCGATCCCTGATCAAGATGCACTACAACGAGCTAGTACTATTTGTGAAAGATGAAATTTTTTTTTGTGCTATTTCTGACCATTACTTTCTTTTTTTCATGTATTTTAATAGTTTTGTTTTCTTAATAGTTTGGAAATAAATATTCATAAATTATTGTTTGAGAAATATATGAATTCATACATGTCAAGTATATGTATAAGAAATTAAATTAGATATAATGGTTGCAATTCTTACTCTGTATTTAATTTATGGTAATATACTACCTAATTTTAACAAAAAGCAAGGTAAAATTCCCTAGAACTCGCTCGTTGTAATAAAATAAATATTTGCACAAAATTAATAACTTGCTAATGCACAAATTAAACTACGGAATAACTTTGGTTAAATGAACAAAATACTAAGAAGAAATTACTCCAATTATGTCATTTTAAGAGCAATATTTTATAATTTGTTGACCCACATGAAAAATATATACAATTCTCTTTCTTTCTTTCTTTCTTTTTTTTTTTTTTAACCAAATTCATTTTTTATGGATATGGTTATTAAACATGTGATGAGAGATAATTAATATTTATGTTAGATATGTAAAATAATTAACGTCTGATAACTAAATATATTTGTGTTTATTTTATCAAATTTAATATACATAATCCATAATTAAAATAGCATTAATATAACATTAATATTATAGTATACGTTTGATAATTAAATTTATATATTTAATATAATATGTGTGTTTGCAATATTTATTGGTGAATGTAGGTGTCAAAATTCTGAAAGGGAATAAAGTTTGATTTTCACGTGACAAACAATAGTGAATTTGTTTAAAGAATGAAAGAAAGTGACATGTAGAAAGCCAGCATGGACATAAATTAAATAAGGACGGACAAAAATCTAATTTACTAATTTTTATTAAGATCACACTATTTTTTACCCATGCATATATTTTTGTTGACAGAAATGATATTGTTCCCACATATTAAAAATGCGTCGGCAAATAAAAAAAATCTCAATAGTGAAAGTTAAAGGTAAAGATTGCATCATACTTATCCAAGTTGTTACATTCATGGTTACTGGTGATTAGTTTTTTTGTTTATTTATTTTAATTTTATCTTTGTATGTTGAATTTGATCCTATTCTCTTGCAAAAATGCCTTAAATTGTATTGTATTTATAATAATTTCCCTTCATGATGAAGGGATCTAAAATGAGGAATTCAACTTTCGATTTCAAAGAAAGTAATAGGTTATGTGTTTATCCATTGAACTATATAATATCGCAATATATTAATATTATTCTTAATACTTGAAATCATTTGATTTGACTAATATATTTGAAAAATCTGTACGAACATATGATCTTTCATATATCAATCATGTTTCAATAATTAGACGATTTTTGCAAATATTTAACTACGTTAGCTAGCTATTTTTTTTAAGCAATACATTTAATAAACTACAAAGTACGTATTCAAAGTGTGAATATGAAAAATAATAAAACAAATAAAGAAGATCCATGAGAGTGTGTAAAGATTTTAGGGCAAAAACCCGACCAACGAAGATGGTGGTCTGAACAGTGTTGGGTTGATGCGAAGCCTAAGAGAGACGAAGTACACAGACACCCACTTGTCTATGTTTCATTATTTGTGTGTTGTGTGTCTAAAAACATGTGCATTTTGGTATGAACTAAATATAGTCCCATGTCTTTGTTTCTTTTTTTTCTTTTGTTCTAAGTCCTCTGTCTCAAAACAAAACCCATATGCATATATAATTGAGCAATATAAAATCCCCATTGCACATGCACTATTCACTTTCCTTCTTTATTCCTAAGCCCCCTTTCCACACCCTAGCTTGCTCAATTATTGTCCTTCCCAATATATACTATCTTATCTCAAATTATTGGTTCAAAGTCTAGTTGGTTTGGAAATATGTTAGCTAATATACATGAAAATCAACTTAATTAAGCTATCTTTCATAGGTAGGTTGGTAGAAGGGGAATGGAAATTATTAAAGCTTATGTGTCATTGTATGTTTGTCTTATACATGTGTTGTATGTGAAGTGTTATATGTTCTTTCGAAGTTTATACATATGTTTGATACTAAGTTTGTCTTTAAAAGTCATTTTGTTGTTTACTAAATAATATTCCTTACAAAAATAGTTTGGTTGTGTGATACTTGAGTTTGATGATGCATCCAAAAAGTAAAATAGAAAAATGCATGAATCTATCCATAGCTTCTAAGTCCTTTTTACATGAAGGTACATGTACATAAATGATGTGACTTAACATCAAAAATAGATTTTCTAAAAATGTTACCATATAAGACAATGTAGTTGAGATCAAAAGATAAATATATAATTTTTTGTGTGTATATATATATCAACAAAGAACCTTTTTCCTGAATAGCTCATTCAATGTAAATTCTATGATGAAGCTTGCTTAACTTGGAAGCAACTTTAGGTTAAATTAATTCTCCTATAAGTCTTTTTAAAAAGCATGTGATTTCTTATGTAAAACAAATGGAAAAAATTTAGGTGTTTTCGGGCTGCACCTATTTCTTGTGTAGTCCGACCAGCATCCAATGAGACTGTGTCATGTGGTACAAAATTCTTTTTTAAAATGATTTTTTTATAATTTTTTTGTATGAGTAAAAAAAAATATGGACTACACTTGAGCATTCCTAAAAATAAAATAAAGAAATGAAGTAAATAAGCTTATTTTTAATCAAAGAAGACATGAAAAAGAAACTCTCAAATATCTATTTACAAGTTTGCTAGAATCACATAAATGTTTAAAGCACAAAAGCTATAAACCGAAAACAATTGGCTTACCCATTTTTAAGAAATGAAAAACAAAATCATTTTGATATGTAAGGCTCCATTTAGTTTATGTTTCGTTTTCGTTTTTATGTTTCTAAAAATTAAAAATCACAAAGAAAAAATGAAAAAAAATTGTATGGTGTACTTATTTCAAAAACTATTTTAAGAAACAATTAAAAAATGCCTATTTTAATAAACAATAAAATGTCATTTTCATTGTTTTTTAATTTTGTTTTCATAGAGAACTTGCTATACAACCTTTAAAAAAAAAAGGGTTTCTACCAAATAAAACACACCTCACTATTAATTATTTTAGTCTAAACAAATAGAATTTACTAAACCCATATTAATCTTTTCTGCATTTTAAAATTCACAACTAAACACAATTTTCAAGTTTTGAATTTAAATTTAAAGTTTCTAAATGGGAACTAAACGTATTTTCAAATATAGTGAAATAAAAAAATTTGTTTTTGTTTTCAACAAAATTTGATGTTTTCAAAGACAAATTCTTGGATCACGACCAAACGAGTTCTGAATTTGTTAAGTTGTATCAATTTATTTAACTCTAATTTTTTAATTTCATTAAATTACACTTCAAAAATTTTCATTTATTTAAAAAAAAATATTTTAAACTTGGATAAGGCAATATAATCTAAACCTTAAACTGTAAAAATTGTTAGCAATTTGCTCTAATATGCATTCAACTAATAACTAAATATACGTATAATATGAAATTGGTGCTTCTTTTTTTTAGATTTATACCATTTTGGTAATGATTTTGCTTTTAAAAGTCATTTCATTGTTTACTAATAACTTTCTTTACATCGTAGTTTGATTGTGACACTTGAAATTGATGACATATTAAAAAAAATAAAATAGAAAGATGGATGAATCTATCCAATAGCTTCTACATTCTTTTTGCCATGAATGATTAGATTTAACATCAAGAATAAAAATTCTAAAAATGTTACCACATTAGATAATGTACATAGATATGAATCGATAAGGATAGTCGATGTATATATACATACAAGGAACTTTATTTCTTCAATAACTCATTAAATGCAACTTGAAGCCTGCTTACTTCGGAAGTAACTTTAGATTAAATTAATTTCCATAAGGGTTTTTTTTTTTTTTTCCTGAAGAAGCAGGTGATTAAGAAAAAAAGTATATATATTGAGAGGACTCATTTACAAAGTTAATTATTTTACTTTTATCTATTTTCAAAAATTTTATTTTAATCGTGATGAAAATTTAAAAGTCACGCATACAAAACAAAGTTTATGATTTTTTATATTTCTTTACATAAAAACAAGATGTTTTTTTTTTTTTTAAAAAAAATGGAAACTATAATCAAAGAGACATGAAAAAAAAAAAACACTCTCAAATATCTCTTTACAAGTTTGTCAGATTCTCAAAAGATTTAAAGCACAAAAGCTATAAACCGAAAATAATTAGCCTAACCCTTTTTTAAAAAAAAATGAAAAAAAATCATTTCCGATACTAAAACCGATACTAAAACTTGTCTTGTATCAATTTTTAACTCTATTTTCTTCTAAAAATACGAAATTGTACTTCAAACTTTTGCAATATAAATCTTTCAACTCTAAACTTTAAAAAATGTTTAACAGTTTTCTATCGTCTAATAAATTCTTGTATTATGGAGAAAAATTCTTTCTTTAATGTATTCAACGAATAATATAAACATATGTACAATAAAAAAAATGATAAAACCTTAGAGAAAATGATATTAGAGCTAAGTTTTTAGTTGAAATTTATTAATTTCAAAAATATTATTTAATGATTAATTTGTGTGAATTGGTCCAACCCATTTTTGTTAAAAACTTTATTTTATTCAAATTAATGAGTTAGTGAAATTTATAATACTTAAATATGATGAAATTAAAAGTTTAAAATTGAAATTGATACAACGAGACAAGTTGTAAAGATTAACATTTATTTAAAATATATATTTCAACTCAATATAATAGTAGCAACAATAATAACAACAATATATATTTTTTAAAAAAGTTTTTACTTAGAAAAAAAAACTAAAAAATTAGAAAAAAAAAATCTTAAAGACTGACAATTATGAACAAATACAACCAAAGTTAACACTACACACCACATGCAATCTATATTTAAATTTGTTGCATAGATATGTGGTTGTCTTTAGTCTCTCTAATTTAATAAAAGGCAATGCATGGGGTTTGGTGATTGAGGCCAATAATTGAAGCAATCTCCCAAAGTTAAAGCCAAATGGCTTGTGGTTTCTTCATATTATTCAATCATTGGAACCACCACCACAAAAAAAGGGCATATATAATCAAATATTGAACCCTTTTTCTCTTTTAGATATGCAATCAATAATTCAAGTTCCTTGGGATTTAGAACACAAACAACCCTCCCACAACCTTTTTCTTTTCCCATCATTTCTTTTTAAAATTTAAACTCTTCATTTTTTAGATGCTTAAAACCCATAAAGGGTATATCTTTGTGGTTGCTTAATTAGGTAGAATTAGATTTTACTAATATAATTAAATAGATTATAAACTTTTTGCAACATCAATCTAGTTGAAATTTTTATTTCATTTTCGTGCAATCTCGGTCTCCTAATTTTTTCATCTACTAAATTTCACTCTATTAAGAGCTTAATTTTGGTCCTATGTATGTACATATATATTTTCTTATGAAACCATAGAATTGCTTGGAATAATCACGTTGGGCATGACATTTCACTTCAAACCTTTATTAAAAAAGAAAAAGAAAAAAAAAGAAAAAAGAAAAAAAGAAAAAAAGAAAGAAAGAAAGAAATTGAACATAGAATTAACTTGGTAGAAAGAGCTGATAGTGAATGGTACAAAACTTTTGTCTCAACCCAAATGGAAGAGGTTGGGTACAATAGACAAAGGATGATAATTCTTGAACGGTAAAAAATGTATAATGGAACTATGAATTTTCGATTTTGTTCAGTAGGTCCCTAAACTTTAAAGAAAGTTTCTAATAAGTCCAAACTTACAAAAGAGTTAAATTTTATGTCAAATAGACCCGTTATAGGTGAATTTGGACTCCGGTAAAACAAATTAAGATAACCACTACTTGGGTCATAAATGAATTTTTTATATGTGCTTGATACATGGAACCCACCTCTGCCAAAGCTGACGAGACTGAGGTTGAGGCGATCAACTTATTTGACCAATGAACGTGCAACCGTATAGCTTAAGATTGACCTACAAAAGAATTAAGCTAGACATAGGAGTATCCTAATTTGAGAAGGAAGAGGAAATTTTTTTGATATATATACACCATTGTAACTCCATAAGGAATAAGTTAACTCTCATTCTCTAAACTCTTGCTACATCCTAAAATTTATTAACTAACTCAAGCATATGAAGTGGTGTAACAAATATCACAATGGTGTATGTAGTCAACTTTGTTTTATAGAATATCTTCCATTGAATCAACAAAGTTACCGTTAAGTTATGTGAATCTACATTCTCCAAAGGTGCCTCAGTAAAAATATTGAATATCTCATGGACTTATTACACAAAAAATTGGAAGTCTAAGAATCTATTTGACATTTCAAAAGTCGGGGGACCTTTTAGACATTGAATTGAAAGTTTAAAAATTTATTTGACACTTTTAAAAGTTCAACGATAATAAAGACCAAACTTGTAATTCCACCTATATTTTCACCTATATTTTTTAATCTCCTTGAAAAATTGGAATAAAAGAAATTAGATAAAATAGGAAGAGTATTTGTTACTTTATCGTGATTTTTTAGTATAACCAATGTGAGGATGGAGGATCAAACCCTGGTCTTACGAAAAAGAGTATATAATTATTACTGAACTAACATCACTTTGAACACATGTTTACTGTTTTAAATATAAATACTTGAACAATATTTAGTTATTCATTTGCTTATGAATTGCGTTTTCAAGTTTAAAACATCCCAATAGTTTTAAATGCATAGTACTTTTCAAGTTTTCTTATGAGTAACAAAGAAATCTTTTAACTTTCCATGGAGTAGCAAACTTAAATCTTGAACATCTTGGTTGAGATTAGAATATGTTAACCAATTGAATCATGTATAGAAATTGATAATATTATTGTCAAAGTCAACACATAGAACTTAATTGGCATAAAAAATATGAACAATCGATTAAAAAAGTTTGAAGTTCGAAGTTCACATCCTATTGAATTGAAATTGATGATAGTGATATAATATTGATCTCATATTTATTATTTGAAAAAATATATATTATCTTTCCATTATAAAAATGTTAGGATGAGAAATTTTAAAATCAATGTTAATAACGCACCTTCATTCTTGGGTTTGCCCATGTTACTTAGATATATATATCCCATACAAATGAGAGACAAATGCCTAAATTCTTGCTTCCAACCCATACTAGCTCCTACAAAAATGGTACAAATTCAAGTATTGATGATTGTACTAAACTTCATAATCATCTTTCTTAGGTCGGAATGGTTAGCGAATTATTGGAATGATATGAATTTATAGAAAATAACAAGTTTTTATTGGGCTTTTGGAAATTTAAAGGCCGAATGGCATTATCGTAATTATTGAGCAGTGACATTTTTACAATTATCTCTTCTTCTTCAAAAATAGGGTAGTATTTTTGTGTAACTCTTTTAGGAGGGGAGAGCAGCCGCTGAACCGAATATAGAAGCAGCCGCCTGGGGGTTTCGTCTGGTGAGCTGCAACCGCTGAACTCCACGAGCCGCCTGAAGCAAAACGTCTGCCACTGTCCATGGGTGACGGGGTCTGACGTGGGCGAGCGTCCGCGGTAGTGGCGTGGGTGTCCGGCGAGATTGATTTCCGTCCGACGTCCGAGGTCGACGGCGAGGGCGTGGGTTTCACGCTGGTTCTTGCGTGGAGTGGCAGCAGGGAGAGATACGCACGGGCCTGCGCGTGATTCTCCGGTCAGAGACGATAGCACACTGTTTTTGGGCTGTTTTGCAGCGGGTTGTTCTCAGTTTTCAGAGGTGACATTGTGTGTGGATCTCTCGGTATCAGTGGATACAAAAATTACAGATTGGTGATTTCGTTGATTATCTGTAATTTGTAAAATTCCTTTATTGCTCATTAATAAATTAATTCAAGCTGGTTCTCAAAGTGGATGTAGACCAAACTGGTCGAACCACTATATATCTTGGTGTTCTTTACTACTTTCGATTTATTTCTGTTGATTGTTTGTGTTCTGTTTAGCCATCTAAGTTAGGTTCAAAAACTCTCACAAGTGGTATCCGAGCTCCAGTTGATCCAAAGAGGTTGTGTGGTAGTGTGTGCTGGCATATTCTTTGTTCAGGAATTTTTGTTGGAATTATTTTTGATAGATGGCTTCGATGTCTACATGGTTTGAAGTTGTTAAATTTGATGGGAAAGGTGATTTCGGGTTATGGAGGAAAAAGATTAGGGCTATTCTAGTACAACAAAAGGTAGCCAAAATCTTAGATGAAGATAACCTTCTACCAAAAATTATAGAAGCTGAAAAAAGGGATATGGATGAGATGACCTATTCGACGATAATTCTGTATCTGTCAGATGGAGTGTTTAGGCTAGTAGATGAGGCCACTACTACAGCGGAGTTGTGGAAGAAACTGGAAAGTCTTTATTTGATTAAGTCCTTGCCAAATAAATTATATCTAAAGGAGAAATTCTATGGATATAAGATGGACTCAAGTAAAGGTTTAAAAGAGAACCTAGATGAATTCCAGAAGATTATAGTTGATCTCAATAACATTGGTGAGAAGATGTCGGATGAAAATCAAGCAATTATTCTTCTAAATTCTTTGCTAGAATCGTATCGAGAAGTTAAGGCAGCTATTAAATATGGACGGGATTCATTGTCCATGGATATAGTGTTGGATGCCTTGAGAACGAGAAATCTCGAGATTAAAAAGGAGCGCAAGGATGGAGAGTTACTCATGGCCAGAGGCAGAAACGAGAAAAAAAAATGGAAAAGGAAAAGAGTCAAGATCCAGGTCGCAATCAAAGGGGAAAAGCAAAAAGTGTTTCCTATGTCATAAAGAAGGACACTTTAGAAAGAATTGCCCTTTGAATAAGAGCAAGGAAGCATCAAGTAGCAAACATACAAGGGATTCTAGTGCAGCAAATATTACTGATGGGTATGATTCAGCAGAGGTTTTGATGGTGTCCAGCAGGGACATTCAGAATGTTTGGATCATGGATGCACGTTTCACATGACTCCTAATCAGGATTTCTTGATTGACTTTCAAGAAAATGATAGGGGATTAATTCTGCTTAGTGATAATGGTGCTTGTGATGTAAAAGGAATTGGGTCAGTTCGAATTGCAACATATGATGGTATGATCAGAATTCTTACAAATGTAAGGTATGTTCCAGAACTCAAACGAAATCTAATTTCTCTGGGCGAATTAGATAGAGCAGGTTATTCTTATAAATCTGAGAATGGAGTTCTGAAAGTTATCAAGGGTTCTTTGGTTAAGCTGAAGGGGACCTTGAGGAATGGTCTTTATATGTTGGAAGGTACTGCAGTTTCAGGTAGTGCTGCTATTGCATCTGGGAAAGAAACAGATAAATCTATGTTATGGCATAACAGATTGGCTCATGTGAGTGAAAGTGGTCTGCAAGCTCTTTCACAACAAGTTTTTTGGAGGAGTTAAAGACATTGAACTCCCATTTTGTGAACATTGCATAATGGGAAAGTCTACCAGAGTGAAGTTTGGGAAAGAGAAGCATTCTACTAAAGGAATTTTAGATTATATTCATTCAGATTTATAGGGACCTACAAAGGTACCTTCTATGGGAGGTTCGAGATACTTTATGTCAATCATTGATGATTTTTCAAAAAATGTGTGGATGTATCCACTAAAACTGAAGGATGAAGCTTTTGAGAAATTTCTTGAATGGAAAAAGCAGGTTGAGAACCAGACAGGCGGGAAGGTAAAATATCTGAGGACAGACACTGGTTTAGAATTTTTGAATCATAAATTTGATAAATTTTGCAAATCTGAGGGAATTACGAGGCATTACACTGTTACGTACACTCCACAACAGAATGGTTTAGCTGAGAGGTTCAACAGAACAATTATGGAGCGTATAAGATGTCTTTTGAAAAATGCTTCATTACCCTTGAAATTTTGGGGGGAAGCAGCCCAAACAGCTTGTTATCTTATTAATAGGAGTCTGTCTTCCGCTTTAGGCCTAAAGACTCATTAGAAGATATGGACAGGAAAAGCTCCAAGCTTGGATCATCTTAAAGTGTTTGGATGTTCAGCTTATGCTCATGTTAAGGAAGGGAAGTTGAACAAGAGGGCACTGAAATGTATGTTTATTGGTTATCCTCAGGGTGTTAAAGGATATAAACTTTGGTGCTTGGAAGAGGGCAGAAATAAATGCATTATCAGCAGAGATGTGACCTTTAATGAAACAGAGATGCCATTTCGTGTCAAAGAGCAGCAAAAATAGCAGACAGTTGATCAGGTTGAGGCAGAGGTTAGAATTGATTCTAAAGCACAATCATCAGTTAGTTCAGGTGATTCCAGTGATCAGTCATCCAGTTCTAATCGTAGACAGCTTCAACTGCAGAGAACTTTGATTGATGAGAGAGCTTTTGGTGAAGAAAGCTCAAGTGGCAGTGACCTATAGAACTATCAGCTTACACATGACAGGCTTCAACGGGTGAGGCAAGCTCTTACGAGGTATGGTTATGCTGATTTAGTTGTTTATGCTCTTACTTGTGCAGCTGATAGTATTGAAGTAGAGCCTTTTACTTTTGAAGAGGCTATTGTATCTGATTCGAAGGAACAGTGGAAGGATGCTATGGAAGCAGAATTGTTCTCATTGCAGAAGAATCAGACATGGTCATTGGTTCCAAGGACTCCTAATCAGAAACTCATTCAGTCAAAGTGGATTTATAAAATCAAGCCAAGTACAGGAGGTGACAACAAGCCTAGGTATAAGGCTAGACTAGTAGCCAAGGGCTACACACAAAAGGAGGGAGTTGACTTTCATGAGATTTTCTCTCCGGTGGTGAGGCATTCGTCCATTCGATTAATTTTATCTATTGCTATTCACTTTGATATGCTTGTTGAACAGATAGACGTCACCACAGCTTTCCTTCATAGTGAATTGGAGGAAGTGATCTACATGGCTCAACCTAAGGGCTATGAAGTGAAAGAAAAGGAAGACATGGTTTGTCGTCTTCACAGGTCCATCTATGGATTGAAGCAATTGCCGAGACAATGGTATATCAGGTTTGACACCTTTATTCTGAAGCAAAGGTTTCACAGCAGCTCATATGATACTTGCGTGTATTGGAAACTATCTCAGAAAGGTACACATACTTATCTACTTCTGTATGTAGATGATATGATTCTGGTGTCTAAGGATTATTTTGAAATCTGTGATCTCAAGAAACGATTGAGTAGTGAATTTGAGATGAAAGATTTAGTGAACTGAAAAGGATCCTAGGCATGGATGTGAAAAGAGATAGGGAGAAAGGTTTGTTAACCATTTCGCCAGAAAATTATGTGCATAAACTGCTTGAGAAGTATAATATGTCTGGTTGTAAGGCAGTTTCGACACCCTTAGCATCTCATTTTAGGCTTTCTTCATCTCAGTGTCCTGTTACTGAATAAGAAAGGTTAGAGATGGCTAATATTCCCTATTGTAATGCTGTTGGAAATATTATGTATTTGATGATTTGTACTAGGCCTGACTTGGGATATGTTATGAGTATAATAAGTAGGTTTATGTCAAATCCTGGGAAGGAGCATTGGAATGCTGTTAAATGGGTGCTTCGATATTTGAAAGGTAGTGCCAGTGTATCATTGTGTTTTAGCAGGGATTGTGAAAAAGCAACATTGTTGGAAGGCTTCACAGATGCAGATTATGCTGCAGACCTTGACAAAAGAAGGTCTCTATCAGGTCACATTTTTCATTTGTTTGGTAATGTGGTCAGTTGGAAGGTTGCTCTATAGTCAGTTGTTGCCTTGTCTACTACTGAGTTAGAGTATATTTCAGTGGGTGAAGCTGTGAAAGAGGCAGTGTGGTTGAAAAGGATAGTTGGTGAGTTGTTGTCGTAGGAGTTCATTCCTATCGTCCGTTGTGATAGCCAGAGTGCTATTCATCTTGAGAAGAATCCATCTCATCACGAACGGTCTAAGCATATCGATGTCAAATTTCATTTTATCAGAGAAGTTGTGGCCTAGAAAAATGTTGAACTGGTCAAGGTTCATACAATTGAGAATTTGTCAGATATGTTAACCAAGGTTCTTTTAGCCCATAGGTTCAAATACCTATTAGATGGGTTGAATATTAAATCTGAATGATAGGAAGATTGAAGAATCAGTTTGGCACTTAAATATTCTTGTTACGAGGGAGATTTGTAGAAAAGAACAAGTTTTTTAAGTGGTTTTTTATTGGGTTTTTGGAAATTTAAAGGCCCAATGGCATTATCGTAATTATTGAGCAGTGACATTTTTGCAATTATCTCTTCTTCTTCAAAAATAGGGCAGTATTTTTGTGTAACTCTTTTAGGGGGGGAGAGCAACCGCTGAACCGAATATAGAAGCAGCCGCCTGGGGGTTTCGTCTGGTGAGCTGCAACCGCTGAAGTCCACGAGCCACCTGAAGCAAAACGTCCGCCGTTGTCCGTGGGTGACGGGGCCTGACGTGGGCAAGCGTCCGCGGTGGTGGCGTAGGTGTCTAGTGAGATTGATTTCCGTCCAGCGTGTGAGGTTGACGGCAAGGGCATGGGTTTCGCACTGGTTCTTGCGTGGAGCGGCAGTAGGGAGAGATACGCGTGGGCCTGTGCGTGATTCGCCGGTTAGAGGCGATAACACATTGTTTTTGGGCTGTTTTGCAGCGGGTTGTTCTCAGTTTTCAGAGGCGACATTGTGTGTGGATCTCTCGGTATCAGTGGATACAAAAATTACAGATTGGTGATTTCGTTGATTATCTATAATTTGTAAAATTCCTTTATTGCTCATTAATAAATTAATTCAAGCTGGTTCTCAAAGTGGATGTAGACCAAACTGGTCGAACCACTATATATCTTGCCGTTCTTTACTACTTTCGATTTATTTCTACTGATTGTTTACATTCTGTTTGGCCATCTAAGTTAGGTTCAGAAACTCTCACAAATTTGTCATGAAATTAGTTGCTTTTATTGAAAGATTTGCATGTTCTAAGTTCCTCAAATTTGAAAACATTTTCTTCAATTAATTTAGAGATTATGAAAATGATCTTCTTTGTTTGATTTAGATTTGAAAACGTATTTTTTTTAAAATTTACTATAGACCTGAAAACATTATCTTCTGGTTCTTCGAAAAAAAAAAAGATTGTCCAGGTTATTTTTGAGGAGTGAGCTTTGATTTTTATATTGTCTCTCTCTATTTTCCATTCTCTTGATATGAAAAAAGTTTCCACTTAATTCAAATCATTCTATGATGAATGCACATTTGAAAAGGAAGTTGTGTTAACCTTGAGGAGCAATTGCCAAAAAAAACAATTTAATTAGTACAGAGATTAATTATGTCGTAATTTGCTTCCAAGGTAGTGGTCATTCCACGACACAACAATCAATTTGTTGAACCTTCCTTTATACATATTATATATCAAATCTAGAGTTGAGAAACCCAGGATTTGTTGATCTTTTTGTTTTCAATTCTAAGTAAAGTTGTGACACAAAAACTTATCATTTGTTGGCAATGCTTGAAGAGTATAACCTCACCAACCGGCAAAGCCAAACAATGTGCACAGAGAGACTCCCAAAATTATAGACATGAAATAGGGTATAAAAATGACAAAAGAATCTGATCTGATAATTTAAATTAAAAAATGTCCATTGAATAGATTTAAGAAGGAAGAGAGAAGACAAAACATAAAAGATGCGTCTTGCAATTGCCTTGAATCTTCATTTCAATCATTTAGTTCAAATTATACCCTGAGTTCCAAAGTCAAATATATCATCTTTTTGAATATATATGTCCAACTCAAATCCATATGATCCTCCATTTCTCTCTACATTATTTAAGACTAAATAAAAAATTTTAAAATAGAAGCATTCATCTTTGATTTTCAACCCCACGAATGGCAATTACTTTATAATTTATTCTAGGTTTATTTTTATTTTTTATTTTGGAAGGAAATAGAAAAAAAAAAAAAAAAAAAAGAAGAAGATCATGGGTGCGATATGATGGTTGAGAATGTGATGAGCCCAAAGAGGACAACTTAATTTCTATAATTGAACTTTGGAATGTCTTGCTTTTTGTGCATGGGTAGCCAAAGAGTGCCACTTCATCTATTTCTTGGCATCTATTTAGGTGTTATTGTAGGTTTTTAATGACAACTCTTTACAAAAATTCAATGCCTGATATTGTTAAATTATTTATCCAAAAGGTTAAGTTGATGGTTTATGATAAATCTAATTATACCAATACTTTAACATAACACTTAAATGTTAGTATGTTTTACATAAAGATAGTTGATTATAAAGACGAGACTCGACGACATCTATTTTGGTGTAACTGTAAATGACTAATAATTGTAATTGTCTAGCTTTGTAAACCTTAACGATGATGGGATGTTTGCAATGAAAGATATTAGCCAACATCTATTATGTCTATCATAGTAACTTATAGTGATGGATGTTGGTTGTCAATGACCAACGTTTACTATAGTCAAAATTGGCATAGTTAGTTAGTATTTGTTATAAGAATTATAATGACTTACTTTAACTAACAATGATTGTCGCCTCAAAAATCTATTTTGAGAATGCGAACAAAGCCTCACATTAACTAGATAAGAGGAAGACCATGGTTGCTTATAAAGGATCACAATTACTTCCAATTGTATGAGGCCTTTTGGATAGTTTCAAAAGCAAAGTCATGAAGATTTTATGCCCAAAGTGGATAATATCATATAATTTATAGAGAAGGGTGATAATTTTGATTGTCCTTAGCAATTGATACAAACCATGATCTAAACCTGACTGTGTGGGTGAGATCCTTAATGATTTCAAACAAAAGAGGTGAGTTTTATGGATGAATCCTCATATTGATAAAAATAAAAATAAAAATTCCTTGAAAAGTAGTAAGCAAGTAGCGCTATATAAAATTAGGTGGATTTAGATGGAGAGTAGATCTGTCGCGGGGGGAGGGGGGGGGGGGGAGAAGTTCACATGGGGAGGGAGGGAATGTTGACATTCAACATGCGGAAGAGATTTGAATCTTAAACACTTTAATTACGTTAATTTTAGTGGATTAATGTGCAAGTTCATAGAATAACAGAAATATGGTTTTTAAACATACAACCCTTGATGAATCCTTCAAAATGCTTCAAATTTCATTGAGTTTCTTTTTGAATCTTTGAAGCAGATCACCACAAGAGTTTTCTCTACTAATCTCAGGTCTTAGATTGGGTGGTGGAACCCAAATTGAGAGAGATTTGGTGTGGTTTTGAGAGTTGAAGTGAAGGAAAACATATTTAAGAATTTTTCACTTTCAAAATCAAATTGTATGAATCGGTTCTCTTCAAATTAACATGTATTTATGTAATTTGGACATGTAAATTAATTGAAGTAGAAGATTGACACTCAATTTTCCACAAATTAAGTGGAATAGGTGGAAATCAAATGAAAAAAGTGGGAAAAATCCACTTTCCATTTTAAATTGATTTTCTTTTAATTTAATTTTGATTTTCAAATAAAACAAAATTAAATCAAAATTAAATTTTAAAAACTTAATTTTGAAATAAATAATTAAATAAATAAATTTAATTAATTAAATAAATAATTTAATATCAAATAATAAATTAATTAAAACCCTAATCCAAAGCATGAATTATTATTCATGTAATTAATATTTAGATTTCATTTAAATATTTTCAACTTTCCAAAATCGTTTAATTCGTTAATTAAATGCTTAATTATATCGAATATAATAATCCAAACCCTAAACTGAATTTGAACATTTCATATTCTCTCAATATGCTATTCTAAGGTTTAATCCTTTTACGAGCTAGTAGAGTGATCTAATAGATCTATAGATCATTAGTTCCAACACTTTTAGATTAATTGGTTAAACTCTTTAAACTAAATTGATCAATTTTTGTTAACTATCGAGATACTCCACTATAGCTCAGTAGTTGCACTCACCTCGCTGTAGATATATTTTGTCCATCTGATTTAACCATAATCAGTAAGTCAATCATTCACAGGTTGTTTGTATTCACAGATAGGTCAAAATTATCGTTTTACCCTTATAATACATCTTGCTTCTTAAGTCTCCACTGATTATCTAATGAACAATTGGTTTATGATCCTACCATTAAACCAAGTCCCTCTTAGATATAGAGAGGGCGAGGCCCCTTTCGTTCAAGAGCAGGAGTTAGTACTTAAGGGTGATAGAATAAACATGCATAAAACGGAAGCTAACAGAATCATTAAGCACCCTAATTACACTTAATTTTGAGTCAAAGCATGCTAAAACAAGTTTTTAACAAAAAGAGGGTTTCATTGTGTATACCTTTGAAGATTTTCACTTGCTCCTTACTTAATCTATGAAATTGACCTTCAATTTCTTCAGTAGACCACCAAGAGAACCTTCTCTACTATTCTCAACTTTGGATTGAGTGGTGGAAACTCAGAATTGGGAGGGATGAGTGGGCTTGAGAGAGCTTGAGAGCAAAAACTATTTTTGTTGAAAAGTTTTCAAAATTCAGAATGCTTGTCCTTCAATACTCTGAAATTCGGAGTATTTATCAAATTGAATCATGCAAGTACTCACTCATTCAGCTAATTGATACTTCAATTAGCATTAACTATGTATTGAATTGTGGAGAAATCTACTAAGAAGTTGAAATCTTGGACAATTCCACTAAACTCAATTTCAAATTTAATTTTATTCAATTTTATAACTTAATGAAATTAAATTAAAATTCAATTTCTGAAATTGAATTTCCTAATTTGAATTTTTTTAATTTTAACTAATTAATTAATTAATAATTTAATATCAAATATTAAATTAATAAAACACCTAATTCAAACATGAATCCTATTCATGTAATCAATATTTAAATATTTTAAACTTTCCAATTATGTTTAATTTTGATAAATTTAAACGTTTAATTATATAGAATATAATTATCTAAACCCTAAATTGAATTTGAACATTTCAAATTCAAACCCTAATTTCGAATTTGAGTGCTTTAAATTCGCTCAATATTTTAATCCAAGGTTTAATATTTTATGAGCTAGTAAAGGGACCTTATGAACATACAGATCATGAGCTCCAACGATCTGAGATTAATCGATTAAACTATTTAATCTGAATTAATTAAGTTTCGATAACCACCGAGACACACCATTATAACTCGGTGGTTGCACTTTCCTTACTATAGATATATTTCTATCCACTTGATTTAACCATAATCAGTAATTCGACCCTTCACTGGTTATTCATAATAACGGTTGGGTCTAATGTTGTTTTACCCTCGAAATTACATCTTGCTCTTTATATCCCACTGATCCTCTAATGAATAATAAGTTTGTGATTCAATCACTAAACCAAGTCCCTCTCAGGCCAATGAGAGGGTGAGACCCTTTGTTCAAGACCTGGAATCAATACTTAAGAGAACAACCTCTCTACTATCCCTAGAGATGGGTATGAATAAATTCCATCTTGCACCCTATGTCCCTAGCTATCTACCTGATCTTAGCCTGGAAATGAGAGGCTTATTGAGCTGGTGATGTTGAGCCAACCCTCACCTATGTAAATCTAAGGATAATCCCAAATAAACAAGAGTTTATAGTTCGCTCGGGATTAAGGTCGAGTTACCTAGGTCATCGAGTTGAAACAGTCAGTCTTAAACAGTAAACACCTTATAAAGTAAGAGTGACTTATTTCTTGGTCCTGGTCTTATAAAAATTCTTTTCACAGGACGTTTCCACTTGCATGTCTCCACATGAACGATTTAGGATCATATCGATTGCACTAGATACAAAGTGGGTCGTATCCAATAGTGTCACCGGAATAAGGTACCCAATCTTATTCATATACTATAGACCGTTTTGGCTATTTACTCAAACTCGATCCATTTTTATGTCATTACATAAATTCCAAGTATTCATGTAATAGTCATGGATCTTAGTTTATTGGATTTAGTCATTACATGTGCAATTTATACTCAACAACAATTTTATTGAATAAATATCAATAACATCTTTGTTGCAAATAGAATATGTTTTATATTACAAACTACGAGTTTTAGGACATACAACCCACCAATGGGAACAATCTATCTGCTAACCCTTGGATAGGAGTGAATTTTGTCTTAGGACTATATCCCCAGCTATTTATCCAATATTGCCCCTAAAATGGGAGGCTTATTGGGCGGCGATGTTGAGTCACTCTCACCCATGCAAATTAAAGGATAATCTCGAATAAACAGGAGTTCATAGTTCAATTAGGATTAAGATCAAGTTACCTTAGGTCATTAAATTGAAATAGTTAGTTTTAATAGTAGGTCGTTATTAAGAAAAGTGACTATTCCATGGTCCGGTCTTATGAAAACATCTTTTGCATAGGATGTCTCCACTCGCATGTCTCCATATGAACGAACTTGGGATCACATTGTTTGTATCAATATACAAAGCGGACCGCATCCATAGTGTCCCCAGGATAAGGTACCCAACCCTATCCATATACTTATAGACCATTTTGGCTATATATTTAAACTTGAACCTTTTTATGTCTCTACATAAAGTTTAAATATTCATGTTATAGCCATAGATTCGTTAGTTTATTGGATTTAGGAATTTATATGTTCAATAACAATTTTAATGAAATAATCTCAATAACATCTTTATTGAAAAATAGAAATATGTTTAAAGTTTACAAACTGTGAGTTTTAGGACATATAATCCAACATGGTTACACTCTATCTGGCTTTGGCTTTGCTCTAGACTTCGTTAAGAGCAAACTCTAGCCGGTAATCGGTAGTGGTGGGATGAGGGGAGGCTTTGTAAACCCTCGAACTTGTTCTCCTAAGTATTTACACTTGTGTTTTATTTGATGTTTAATGTTTGTGGTTGTTAACTTAATTGTATAACATGTTATGAATGTTGTTAGTATGTAAAAGTATAGAAGAGAAAGAAAATATCCTAAGTGTTGGAAGAAAGGGCTTTCGGGTGGCTTGAGAGACATCCAACACTTTAGTGAAATTTTTTAAAAAGTGTATGTAAAGGGAAACTGGGTGTGGAGTAGGCTAAGGCAAGGAAATTTCCTAAGTGTTGGGGAACTAAAAGTGAAGGAGATGAGCTTAGAAGTGAAAGAATTTTCAAAGTATTGGAACTAGAAGCCCTGGATGGAATGGAAAAGTCTTAACACTTAGTAGAATTTTTGGAAGGCTTATAGAGATAGAGCCATGCCAAGCGTTGGTGGTCTAATGAAAGATAATTGGCTAAATGTTGAAGAAAGAGAATACTCCGTGTCCAAAGGCTTAAGGAGTAGAGGTAAGAGTTGGGCTACTGAGCACTGATGTCGGCTGTAGCTAGCAAAAGGCAAACGTTGGCCTCACTAAAGGTTAGGTGGGCCCAAGTAGGTAGCTTGCATGCGGCTAGGTGTGTAAGAGCAAGTGATGATGATGCGTTAAGCGAAAGTACTAGGCATGAAGCTGCGAGGTGTGCATTAGCTGCAAAGTTTTGAGATCAGTGGTTAAGTGTAGGGTTGTTTGTAGGTGTTGGCAGGCAACTTAACTTAGAAAGCACATGGGTCCATAAAGGTTAGTTTGGACTGTGTTAGGTGGACAAGGTGCTAAAGAAGAAGCACCTAAGGTAAGGCATTGAAGGTAGTTAGTTGTGTGTGTATTGGTCGAGAAAGGGGTTGGAGAGAATGTAAGCCTTATACGTTGAGATGAAGAAGAAAAGTTAGCTTAATCACTTGGTTAGTAGGCTGAGTGGCATCATTAGAGTCCTTAAGCATGAGTTAGTGGCCTAGGTGTCACCAAATTAAGCCCCTAGTCATGCAAGTCTTAGTATAAATATAAATTTATGAAGAAGGAATCAGTTTTTCCTAATTCTCTCGTACTTAAGGAAAGAAGTTACTGCCTAAGTGTAATTCAACCGGTGAAGGAGGTGTTCCAAGGCTGCCAAGAAGAAATTCCAACAAATTCCCGCTGAAATCTTGAAGAATTTGAAGAGTGTTCCAAGTTTTAGTTCACTCGAGCAAGCTGAGAAGATTGGAGGAGTTTAAGATCATCAAGCGAAATTGGAAGCTCAAATTTTAAGGTAAGAGAGTTAACATGATTAGGAAGAATTTCTTAGAAGGAAATTTTGTAAGATAATGTTTAGATTTTAAGATAAAAGCTGGAAGTTGAATCTGGAAAATGTTGTGGATGAACAAGCAGATAGCTGCAACCGAAGAACAAGCAAGCAACTGAGTTAGGTGAGAGGACACCTGAGTGTGCATGGACGTTGGTAAGGGTGTGTGTGCGTGGTGTTGCATTGAGGTCGTACGGCAGAAGGGTGCCGTCACCAAGAACGTGTGAATTCTAACGCCCTCAACTGCCCAATGCCTAGGAGGTGTGTGAGTCTCCTAGCACCTATCTAAGTATCTATGCGTGTGTGCCTTGTGCCCGATCGGCCAAGTAGCATGTGAAGCGACTAAGTGTTGGGTGATGCGTTGGTAGGAGGTTAGGCATTGGTAAGCTTATAAAGAAGATTCTAAGGGAATTGTTAAGCCTTAATACTAGATTTAAGCGCAAAAGAGAGCCAATGTTATAACCAAAGGTATTTATCTATGTCAGAAAGCAAACGCAAGTAAGAGAAGCCTATAACCCTTGGGGATAGCACGAGACAGTGAGTGACTAAGTTTTAATAAGGATTTACCTTGAAGTTGGATGCTCGCATGACACACATAGGGGTAAGCCAAAGTTAGTGGGAAAATTCAAACTTTTGTTGGATAATTCCACTAACAAAATAGTGGGCTAGGTGTTGGCTTATAGTAGAGACATTAAGCCCACTAAGATAGTGGATTATAGGTGTTGGGTTTGTATGGATTTACTTCATGTAATTTTTGCATGGCTTTTTTCTATAAATTGGGCTTTTCAATTT
The DNA here is from genome assembly GCF_027475165.1 of Benincasa hispida. Classification (NCBI taxonomy): domain Eukaryota; kingdom Viridiplantae; phylum Streptophyta; class Magnoliopsida; order Cucurbitales; family Cucurbitaceae; genus Benincasa; species Benincasa hispida. Next base: position 57,063,335 of record NC_143487.1, on the reverse strand, counting down.
AGTTGAAAATTTTTTGTTAAATTTGTCAAATTTAGTTTTTCAAAATTGGGCTAAAAAAAGGGAAAACCCAAAACCAAAATTCCATTTTATTTTTTCCATCTCTTTCTCTCTCTCGGTTTCTTCATCCACTGGGTCCCATAACTCGGTTTTGAGTCCAGAGGATAGTAGGTCAACTCTAGTGGTGGTTCGAAAGAGTTTGGGTCGAGATAAAGCGAGGAAAAGTGGTTTTAGGGAGCTTCAAAGGTAAGTTAATTACTGTTTTTTTCTTCAATTACATGCATTTTTTCCTTTAAATTAAAAGCAATTAGAGTGTAATTAGGTCATTATTCCGATAAGCAGAATTTCAAACCATCCAAGGTTTCCTACCTTCGGGTGGATCCTTGTGATCTAGGCCAAAGAGTTAAAAGAAAGCTTGAGAGTTCTTCATCTCCTTCATCCATTCCGAGTGACGACCGAAGCCTTCGATGGAGTTAGATCTCGAGAGAGTCAACTCCACCGCCCTTCCATGGCACCACCGGAAGCCTTGACACACATCTGCTAGAAGCATTGTTTCCAGTAGGTCATTTCATTTTCTCTTCTTTTCTTATATTGTACTGTATTACATTTTGGATTAAGACATTAATACATTGTGTGTTCAATGTATTTCTATGTTTCCTTCGATTCCATCTCCATCTTTCTTTTCTTAGCATCTTTAACAATCATTGCATCACTTAATGAGACTATTAGAGTATTGTATGCTTAATCATGCAGCATAGGAATATGAAGCATGTAGCAAACCAACGGGAGGCGTGCGTTGCGTGAGTATTGTGAGAAAACCTTATTTGCTTAGTATGAAGCTGTAGCAACACCTGTCTATAGGCTGATGCAACGTTTGTCTATGATTAAAGTCAGCAACAACTAACTGCCCGGGAGGGTAAGTGGTTGGTCGCATTAAGCAATGTAAGCAAGTATTCACTAGAGATAGGAATAATCTTACGTCAGCCAAGTTTATGCGGTTACCTTGTCTTATGAGTGCATCATTCATCATTTAGGCATACTTGAGAGAATAGTCTAAAAACCAAATCTAAGACTCGAGAGAGCGGATTGGAACCTATAAGCAAGAATGGGGAACTTAGAGATAAGCTCCGTTTTCTATTACACAGTGTATGCACCTTACGGATAGGATATTGCATGTGTCAAGAAGTAGGATACGTGGTATGTGGTCATCATGCTTATGTGTGAGAGCACGTGAGCGGGTTATGGAGGCTTAGGCATAGGCTTCTCGATGTTATCGCATATACATCGCATGCGTCCTAGAATTAGGCACAAGTGTGTGTAGCGTGATCACATAGTTTGCGTTGGCTGAGGTTGCCCTTGTGGTCAAGCTTAGGGTTGCGATGAAGACATCCTCACATTTTATCTATTTTCCATGCATTTACTATGCGTCAACGGTTGTTGTGTCTCTACCTCTCATTTATATTCTCATCGCTTAATCTGTTAGTTAAGAGTAGGAGTAATTTGTAGCTTATACCCCCATCATTTTTTTATTCATCTGCCATAAACACATTACCGCATACGTCTAACTACAGGTCTCTGAGTTCGACCTCGAATCACCCGAGAAACTTGCGTTTGCATTATACTTGACGTGAGCGCAAGAAAACTTGTGACGGGAACGCGTGGTCATCGCATACATTCGTTAACGCATAGTTTCATTCCAACGCATGACCACCGACCCATGAGTATCAACGCATACTTTAAGACATGCATCGCATAATTGCATTCACCAAATTTTCATCATCAAGTTTTTGGCATCGTTGCCGGGGACTTGGCAGCTAATTGTTTGTTGAGTTTTGTGTCTCTGCAGGCAACCTTTTTATCTTGGGGGTATTGCAGCTTGTGCGACCGAGTTGCAACCAATATTGAAGTGTAGGCGATGCGTCGAAAGCCAGTATTGACCCCAAGATAGAAAGGTAATCAGTTGCATGAGCTGAAGGTAGTTCTAAACACATGACGACTGTATGCGCCCACCAATTGCCGGAAGTTCCAAAGGTCAGGGCAAGCTTTTTGACCTAAGTTGTTGAGAGAAATCTCTTGCATGGGAGACTCCTTGCGGTGACAACACTCAAATTTCTCCAGGGACGTCTTCTACTTTATATTTACCTTGCTTTCTTAGTTTAGTTTATTTTTACTTTTATTGTTATTTTGGATATGCGGCTGCTTCCTTGGTTGTGGTGCGTTTGCTCCTTGTAGGTGCGATAATAATTCTCCTCGGTGCGTAGTTACAACAGAAGAATTCCCTTCATCCTTCAACGCATGGCTTCGATCGAGTGGATTCCAACGTATAATTGCATGTGTTATTCTGCCTAAGGTCCTTTCTTGTTATCCTTTATGCATTATCCTTTTGAAATTCTCCTTGTCTGATTGTGTTCCTTTGCGATGCATCTATGATGGTACGTATAATTCACCGCATCCGCTAACTAAGCATCGCAAGGCACTCCTTACTTTTAATAGCTTCTTCAAATTTTGAAAGTCTTAAGTTTTCTTATGTGCAAACCTTGGCTCAAACATTGATTACTGCATTCCTAATGATTTTGTTTTTAGCTTTATGGTGAGAACGCTGCTAACCTCTAAGTTTGGGGGTGGCAGCGGTCTTGGAGAATTGCGTTCATTACATTGTGATCATTTCAATGAAAAAAAATGAGAATAACAACTCCAATGTCAACGCAATTGGGAAACCCATGTTGATGAGAGTTAAGTTGTGAAAGGCACCTACCCGTAGTTAGATGTCCGCATGACACACGTGGGGGCAAGCCAAAACTAAGGCAAGTTGCCAGGATAAATGCATAAGCGCAACTCCTCTGTCGACCGCAGTTAAGCAAGACAAGAGTTGAGATGAATATGGAACGCAACCGAAGTTGGACGCCCGCATGACACACGTAGGGGTAAGCCAAAACGAAGAGTGTAACCAGGTTCAATGCCACATTCGAATAAGTAACCACAATTTTTTTTTGAAGTATTTTGAACGAATGCATTCTCAAAAGCTAAACGCAAAGTTACGGGAAATGAATAACAAAATTTTTTAGCAAAGGCTTGTCGGATTTAAACGTAGAAAAGATCTTTTTGAAGAAGCATCTGAAGTGGAGGAGAGCATTGCGGCGATGGTTAGAGGTATGAGTAAATTATACTCTGAGAAGCTGGTCATCGCAAAGGAAGGCCTGACGGTGAGTTAAAATTTTTTGAGTATAACGCATGCTTGAGGACAAGCATGATTCTAAGTTTGGGGGTGTGATGACATGAAGAAATTCACATCATCTTAGGCCTTTTATTTAGAATTATGAAGGCTGTTAAACAGAATATGCGGCAATTATGTTATGAATTCATGAGAAAATGAGTTTGCGTCGTTTAGTATCAAGAATCTCGGCTAACCTACTATTATGCGTTATTATGCATTCAATTATCTATCTTTGTAGCTAATGCAGGAATCGGACGTAGATGCAGAAGTTGGGCTATCGCATAGACGACCTTATGCGGAGAAATTATCCATTGTAAATGGACGCATACGTTCAATGCATGGGTGTTGCGGTAATCGACCGCATGCGTCCATCGCATAGGAGTTGCAATCGTCAAACGATTGCGGTCATCGTGTAGAAGTTGTGGTAATCAAGTGAATGCGGTCATTTCAAGATTGCGGCTACATGATGATAACCATAATAGCAGGATTACCGCAAGGTTGGTGGAATGGAAGCATCAACGCATATCTTTGGAAAATCAAAAGATGATGTTGACATTTCACCTGTTAGATTTTATGTCCTAAAACTCAGTTTGTAAATTAATAAACATATTCTGTTTTGTTTTTGATAAAGTTGTTATTGAAATTGTAATCTTGAATCCAATAAACTAAGGTCATGAGGCTATTTAATGTAGTTTGAACTTTATATAGTGACATAAATATGGATCAGGTTCAAATATATAGCCAAAATGGTCTATAGTATATGAATAAGGTTGGGCGCCTTATTCTGGGGACACTATGGATGCGGCCCACTTTGTAGTTAATACAAATGATGTTATCCTGAATCGTTCACATAGAGATATATGAGTGAGGGCATCCTATGCAATGAGTTTGCATAAGACTAAACCATGAAATAGTCACTTTTTACGTTTTAAATGTTGTTTTATATATAAAACTGACTATTTCGTTAATTGATGACCTACGTAACTTAATCTTAATTCTGAGCTAACTATGAACTCCTGTTCACACGAAATTATCCTTAGATCTGCATAGGTGAGGGCAGCTCATCATCGCTGGCCCAATAAGCCTCCCATTTCAGGGGTAAGATTAGGTGGATAGCTGGGAACATAGGGTGCAAGACGGAATTCACTCCTACCTGTTATAGGGATAATGGATAGGTTGTTCCCTTTAGTACTGAATCCAGATCTTGAACAAGGGGCCCCACTCTCTCCTTGTCTCGAGAGGGATTCGGGTTATAGGTTGGACCTTAAACCAATTATTCATTAGAGGATCAGTGGAACTTAAGGAACAAGATGTAGTCTTGGGGGTAAACGGTTTTTATGATCCATCCGAGATTACGAACAACCTGTGAAGGATTAGCTTACTAATCATGGTTATATCAAATGGACACAAATATATCTATAGTGAGAGGAGTGCAACTACTGGACTATAGTGGAATGACCCGTTAGTGAACGAATGTTGATTAGCTCCATCTAAAGAGTTTAACTAGCTAATCTCGGACCGTTGGAGCCCATGATCTATAGGTCCATTAGGTTCCCCTGCTAGCTCATATGGAATAAACTTAGAACAATATGATAGAATTATTCGAATTATTCGAATTAGGTGAAGAGAGAGAAACCGACAAGTATATGTGATATAGTGGTCGGGTTTTCAGTTTAGAGATACAGCTTTAATATTTAAATGTGATTTAAATATCAAGAATATGAATACGTTCATATTCAGAAGCTCGGAAATAATGGAAATGGTCAAAGATGTAAAAAGTCAAAGAGTTGACTTTTTGACTTTGAAAAGTCAAACTTTGACCGACCTTATATTCAAATGTGATTTGAATTTCGAGAAAATGAATGTGGAATCATGCTCGGGAGGTCAAAATTAGTCAACACGGAAAAAATCATAAAAAGTCAAAATGTTGACTTTTTGGTCAAACTTTACTTTGACCAAATGACTATTTTGCCCTTTGACTAAAGTTAGTGGAAAAATCTAAACTTTTGTTGGATAATTTCACTAATAAAATAGTGAGCTAGGTGTTGGCTTATAGTGGAGACATTAAGCCCACTAAGATAGTGGATTATAGGTGTTGGGTTTTTAGGGATTTGGTTCATGCAATTGTTGCATGGCTTTTTTCTATAAATTGGGTTTTTCAATTTGGTTGAAAAACTTTTGTCAATTTTTTCAAATTTAGTTTTTCAAAATTGGGCTAAAAAGAGGGAAAACCCAAAACCAAAATTCCATCTTATTTTTTCATCTCTTTCTCTCTCTCGGTTTCTTCATCCACTGGGTCCCACAACTCGATTCTGAGTCCAGAGGATAGTAGGTCAACTCTAGTGGTGGTCCGAAAGAGTTCGGGTCGAGATAAAGCGAGGAAAAGTGGCTTTCGGGAGCTTCAAAGGTAAGTTAATTACTGTTTTCTCCTTCAATTGCATGCATTTTTTCCTTTAAATTAAAAGCAATTAGATTGTAATTAGGTTCTTATTTCGCTGCGTATGTCTCGTGTTCCATCATGTGGTATCAGAGCATGCTTTAATTATGCTCAATTGCTTTTAATGGGTGTCTTTTTCCTTTCTATTCAAGTGTTGAATGAAATATGGACTAAAGTGGATTTATTTTGATTTTGGCATTGTTTTTCTTTAAATTTCTAGTGGAAATTTGTAATTGCTCACATGTTTAATAACATTAATGTGTGAAAAAGGGTCTGTAAATTTGTTGGACTCATTAGAGTTGAAATTAGGCTATAATTTCTTGATTCCAGGAGAGAGTACAGTAGCAGAATTGGAGAATTTTGGCTCACAGACCCGACCCGATTTCTCGCTCACACGCCTGCCCGACCGGATCTAACCCGAGCGCCCGCCCGCTCCGATTCGTGCAACCCGATTCGAAGCTGCCCGTGCACCTCCCGCCTGCTCGCAACCCGCGCGCTCTGTCGACCCGTCCCGCGTCTGCTTCCGTTGACTGCGCCAGCGGCCATTGACCAACCGGTCCAGACAGTCTGGATCGGTTCGTTTAACCTGGTTGAGCCGGTTTGACCGGTTCAACTTGGTTTTTGGAATTTTTCAGTCGGTTCGAGAGTTTGTTGGCCTGTTCCAGATGGTTCAAAGTGTTTGAAGCTGGTTCCAGGAAGCTGGTTGCTGATTTTTGTAATAAACTAGTTATTTGCATGTTTTTAATGCCAAAATCGGTCCACTTTAGTGTTATTTATCTATTATGCGATGTATAATATTGTTTGATTATGTGTGCATATAGTATGCCATATAGTTCTAAAACCTCACCATTGAAAAAGCATGTGACATGCATTTATTATATCTTATAAGTGTTATAAAATATATACTATGCATGCTTAGTTTTAATATAAGTGTTATATTAAAGCATGTTTGGTTGAAGGAAGCATGTTATAGATGAATGCTCTAGGGTTATAATTGTTATAATTTATTTTATAATTGTTATAAAATAACCTAGACTTCTAAAATCTATAACAATGATAAGATACATGCTCATTTAGGGATAACCATCGAGCAATCCTAAATTTCATAGAAAATAGGTCGATATCTTGTAAAACCGAAGTTACAAGAAAACTCACCCAACAAGATCTTGGCAAAAATTCAGATAAGATGACTAAGGTTGAAGGTTTTTAAGTTGACGGTTCACAGAACACCTACTACCTAGAGATCGAGTTGACGTCTGAGTTAGGTTAAACCGATTTTATGAGCATGCGTGAGCGTTGTGAGGTAATAAAATTTGTTTATCACCTAGACATCGTAGGTTAAAAATCTAGTATAAAAGTTATACTCGGATGAATCACCTAGACTTAGGATATGTTTAATTAGCCGAAATGTATCGCTAAGTATTTTATACTCTAATCGTCTAGAACACTTCAGCTGGAGAGAAGTAATGTACTTTTAGCTCTAGCGTCCCTAAGAGTTCACACCGTGAGATTCATGCTTGGCTTTGGGCTGCCCTGGGAGTGGACTCCATTCGGAGAGTGTTTGCATGAGTCAATACCAAGGTACATAGGGGAAGTTGTTCATAGTATGTGGGAGAAGGAAGTGTGTGAACACATCCTACGGTCTCTTCCATTAGGTTGCATCATGAGATTCTATAATGCGCCTGCATGTCTGCTCTGGAGCGACCTTACCAATCGGAGGGATGTATTATAGGATTCAGAACTCCGCGAACTCTAGAAATAGATAGGGTCTCTCAGGTCTGTTTTCATTCTTGTCTTTCCAACTTCGGGAGCATAATGTCTTTCCAACTTCGGGAGCAGGTCCATTAATGTTAGCTCTATAAATAGAAGCCGATGAGCAGAATTTCAGACCATCCAAGGTTTCCATCTAAGGTTTCCTACCTTCGGGTGGATCCTTTGATCCAAACCAAAGAGTTAGAAGAAAGCTTGAGAGTTCTTCATCTCCTTCATCCATTCCAAGTGACGACCGGAGCCTTCAATGGAGTTAGATCTCGAGAGAGTCAGCTCTACCGCCCTTCCATGGTGCCACTGGCAGCCTTGACACACATCTGCTAAAAGCATTGTTTCCAGCAGGTCATTTCATTTTCTCTTGTTTTCTTATATTGTATTGTATTGCATTTTGAATTAAGAAATTAATACATTGTGTGTTCAATGTATTTCTATGTTTCCTTCGATTCCATCTCCATCTTTCTTTGCTTAGCATCTTTAACATTCATTGCATCACTTAGTGAGACTGTTAGAGTATTGCATGCTTAATCATGCGGCATAGAAATATGAAGCATGTAGCAAACCACCAGAAGGTGTGCGTTGCGTGAGTATTGTGAGAAAACCTTATTTGCTTAGTGTGAAGCTGTAGCAACGCCTGTCTATAGGCGAACGCAACGTTTGTCTATGAGTAAAATCAGCAACAACTAACTGTTCAAGACGGTTAGTGGTTGGTCGCATTAAGTAATGTAAGAAAGTATTCACTAGAGATAGGAATAATCTTACGTCAGCCAAGTTTATGTGGTTATCTTGTCTTATGAGCGCATCATTCATCATTTAGGCATACTTGAGAAAGTAGTCTAAAAACCAAATTTAAGACTTGAGAGAGTGGATTGAAACGCATAAGCAAGAATGGGGAACTTAAAGATAAGCTTCATTTGCTATTACACAGCGTATGCACCCTACGGATAGAATATTGCATGCGTCCATAAGTAGGATACGTGGTATGTGGTCATCACGCTTATGTGTGAGAGCACGTGAGCGGGTTATGGAGGCTTAGGCATAGGCTTCTCGACGCTATCGCATATACATCGCATGCGTCCTAGAATTAGGCACAAGTGTGTGTAGCATGATCGCATAGTTTGTGTTGGCTGAGGTTGCCCTTGCAGTCAAGCTTAGGGTTGCGATGAACACATTCACACATTTTATCTATTTTCCATTTATTTACTATGCGTCAACGGTTGTCGTGTCTCTACCTCTCATTCATATTCTCATCGCTTAATCTGTTAGTTGGAAGTAGGAGTAGTTTGTAGCTTATACCCCCCATCATTCTTTTATTCATCCGCCGTAAACACATTACCGCATACGTCTAGCTACAAGTCCCTGAGTTCGACCTCGGATCACCCGAGAAAATTGCGTTCGCATTATACTTGGCGTGAGCACAAGAAAACTTGTGAGGGAACGCATGGTCATCGCATATATTCATTAACACATAGTTTCATTCCAATGCATGACCACCAACGCATGAGTATCAATGCATACCTTAAGACATGCATCGCATAATTGCGTTCACCAAATTTTCGTCATCAGAAGCCTATGTTGTTGGATGCATGGTCTTTCTCTTTTTAAGACTAGTGCTTTATGTAAAACGAAGCATACATTTTAGTAAGCTTGTGCCAAAATTTCTTAAGTATATTTATCTAATTTGCAGCATGTTTTTAAGTTCCAAAGCATGACAACTTTTGTATAGAATTTTATGAAGCATGCTTAAGTTTTATGATTGAAACCATGGGTTGATAAAACATTTCTTAATGTTGAATTATCTCTCATGCCTATACTATTTCTATGTAATGTTTTCAATGGAATGCTTATTACTTGAAATACTATAATTTTAGCCTAAAAACATGTTTTAAGTGTTTTTTTATCAAATAAACCTGATACTCAAGGAAATGAAGTCATCTGGGTCCCTTGATACCTAAGGAGATGACGGTATCTAGGGTATAAGTATTAATATTAGTACTAGACTTTGGGGTATATCTACATGCACATATGATAGTGTCGGTGATGCTAACTGTATTGAGATTACTCTACATCAACTAAGATAAACGACGTTGAGTGATTGAGCAAAAGGGTTCTCCCTCAACTGAGTTATTTTTCAAGCGAACAAACGATGATTGAGATTTTTAGGGTTTTATATACTCACAGAAAGTTATGTTTTTTTTAATGAAAATAGTATTGTTCCTTATCTTGAGTCATGGAAACACATGTTTACCTAGTAGACCATGTTTTCTTATCATGTCTTTGTATAAATATGTTTTAGAAAAATGTCACTCACTAGGTATTTTATCTCACCATTTTCAAATGTTTTCATTTTTCCTAGGTAGCGGTCAATTCCCCGGGGCCTAGTTAATCTGTCAGTCTGCAACAAGCTCAAAGATCTCTAAGGACTGAAAGTTTAGGCAGTCCATCATGTTTTTTTTAAAAAAAAGTTTTTAAGACTTTGTTGTACATAGTAGTGGGAAGGATAGAACCTAGGTAATACTATGTTGTATAAACTTATGTAAACTTGTTTTGGTTTTGTGTATAAGTGATGAATGTTTTTCGTCTGATAACGAAGTTTATATGCCTATGAGTCTAGATAAGAGTATGTGGAACAGAAGATACATGTGTACATCAATTGTTTATCAGGTACCACAGGCGCAATGGAAACAAGTTTCAAGAATAGGTTAGGCAATGGATGTCATAAGAAGGTTGCCATCTACTGTCTTCACACCTCTTCTCAGGTTAAAAAGGTAGTTTGGGAGGGGGTGTGATCGGCTCAATATGGTACTTTGTCCGAGGAAAAGATTGTTAGGTCCAAACAAAGTACCACATTGGTTAGGAAAGAGAATGATCCTAGGTATATAAGTGAGAACAATTGTCTCTATTTGTATGAGGTTTTTATGTTAAAACAAAAGCAAAGTTATGAAGGTTTATACTCAAAGTGGACCGTACCATCTAGAGATATTAGGATTTTTTTCTCTAACAAATCGTATTAAGCCATGTCCTATTTTAGCCATGTTCGAGTGTTGAACAAAGAAGTGGAGCACCTCATAAGATATAGTCATGATGGTATCTATCCATGGTTGAGCTCTAGGATAGGCGGTGTTCTCTAGTATAATTTGGAGGTATGATTATTTCATATCTGAGCTTTCATATAGGCGATCTGTTTAAATGTAATTGATTATTTAGAGGGAGGTTCGATGATCCTTTGTTCAAGGGAAGGGTTGTTAGGAATGCAATCGAAGTCTCATATTGGCTAGATAAGTGTATGATCATGGGTTTATGGGGGAGGATAATTATCTCCAATGACATGAGGCCTTTTCGATGAAACCAAAAGCAAAGCCATGAGGGTTTATACCTAAAATAGACAATAACGCATCATTGTGAAGATATGTGCAGGTCTTGTCAAGGACAGCTGACATTTCTCCTAACGACGTAGATATTCGTTTACCATTGATTTCTTTCGACGTTTTTACAATGTGTCGGGAGAATGTCAAATTCTTGACCCGAAAAAAAGGCTATACCGACGCATGTGTGTTAATATAGGTCAAATTCTAGTTTTTGGGCTCCTTACATCTCGTCACAATTTGTCAAAAGTTTTGGGAGAGGGTAGCTTTGGTCGACACTCGTTGCATCAGGATAACCAACCTCGTTCCAATATGCCATGTCTTCATCAACAGACATGTCAACAAAATGTACATTTTCATCGACTATGGTCCACCAATGATGTTTAACTAAAGTTATTTGATGAGGCATGCTTGCATTGACATACCTTATGTTAATATAGATGGTGATTTTTGTTGACTCATTTTTGCATCGATGAAGTTCAAAATTATTTTAGTATGAGGAAAAACCTCTTATTATTACCGAGAAAAAAATAATAAAGGAATTCAAATAAAGGAATAAAACGGGACACACAAGAATTTATGTGAAAAACTCCAAATTGGAGGAAAAAAAATATGGACCGGAAAAATTTTACTATGTAAAAAATTATTACAATTACACAAAAAAATTTCATCATAAAATCTTTTGTACTATTGTAATAATTTTTGCATAATCAAATTTTTAGTCCGTGATTTTTTCTTTGGTTTGGAGATTTTCCATCTTAATTCTTATTTCCAGTTTTATTGCTTTCTTTTAATTTCTCTCTATTATTTTCCAGTTTATTCCTATGGTAGTAGTGGAAGGTTTTTTCCCAACATGTAGTGCCAATTTGGTCCCAACACTGATTCGTTTTTCCTTAGATATGATTGAGCCTGATTCCAATTCTTCCAGCAATTGATCTCTCTAGGCAACTTTTTGCTTTCTCCGAAGAACCGAGGAGTTGGTTTGTCCTAATAACTTTCATTACCTCGAAGTCTTGTTCTAATTAAGCTTTCCATTCCACGAGATTCTTCAGGTTTGCCTCAGCCACTAAGGGTTGGTTGGCCTTGGCCTCAACCATCAAGAGTGGGTTGGTTTCGACCTTAACCACCAATGTCTCATCAATTTCTGGCATTTTTAGTTCTTGCCTCACCCGCCTCTATTCGTCATCACTTAGGATTTTTCTCTTACTTCATTTTCTACTATGGGCATTGTGCAATGTTGTTCTATTTCCCTGGGTCTTCCCTCCTTCAAAAGAGGCCAAGGTGAATTTAGGTGTTGATTCTAGTCGGAGCCACCTCCAACCATACGTTAATTCATGTTACTCATCTCTAAACTCTAGTATGCTTTTTAATAGAACACATAACACACTCGTCTTCCTTCATATACAATGCCAACATTTCCCAAACTATGACCAAGAGAAATCTCATATGACCTTCATGTGATTCAATTATAGATTTGTAATTTGGAGAAGAACATAACACACTCGTCTTCCTTCATATACAATGCCAACATTTCCCAAACTATGACCAAGAGAAATCTCATATGACCTTCATGTGATTCAATTATAGATTTGTAATTTGGAGAAGAAGCGACATGGAATAAGGAGACCACAATGAGGTGATCTAAAACGAGGTGACTCGAGACGAGGTCACTGGAATGAGGCGACTGGAATGAGGTAACTTGAGATAAGGCAATTAGGATAAGATGACTAGGATGAGGTAATCAAGATGAGATGATTTGAGATGAGGAAATTGGGATGAAAACATACAAGAAGATGCAACTCGAGATGCGAAGACTAGGATGAGGCAATCAAGATGAGGCGACCAAGATGTGCACTGAGAGGGTGCTCGCCAATGATACTCTAATTCTTAAATCAGACAAGATTGCATAAGATAACAAATTTTTTAGGCAAGAATATTAACATGCTTTTCATAGAAATATAATAATATATTTATAGGAAGGTTAACCTGGGGTTTTCCTATTCATTTTTGAATTGGACTTAGGAAGGCAGGAATTGGGTCAACTTGGGGGGGAATGGATAAGGGTCCTACAAAGAGCTAGCCCAGTAGTGCAATAGGATCCCTTGGCCCAATTTTATCATCCTACAACCACTTCAGTTGGATCCCTACTTGAACTTTTAAAGTTTGGCTCCTATAAAATTAATTTTCTTAGGAAATCAACTAATAAGATTTAATTATAGTTTAATATAACAATCCATGACCAAAAATTAGTTGCAGAAAGTTTGTAAATAACATTTTAGTCTCAATACAAATATATTTATAACAATCTACCCTTTGAACTTAATCGGTAATAATTTAGATGGGTACTCTATACTTTATCACAACTTAATCTCCACTATTAAACATACTATAAAAATAAACATTTATTATGTAACAACTTAATCTTTATAGTTTACAAACACATTTGGTTTAATCATATATATATATGTATGAAATCCTATTAAATCTTAATGACATTTTTTTCACAATAGAGACTTAAAACATGATAAAATTTAAAATACAATCAATAAATTGTTACACACTAAAGTTACATAACTAAATTACTACAAAATTAAAAGTTTAGTGATTAAATTATTAAAACTAAAATTCAAAGACTACATTGTTAACTTCGCCAAGGGTGCTTTTTAATCTAATAGAAAATTCTGTCCATTTAATACACAGTTGCAACATGTAAGAAAGAGAGGAAAATTTGTTTTTTCATGTAAGTTTATTATTCTTAATCTAGCTAGTTATACAAATAGCCAAATTCAACCATGAAAATACGCTCAAACCTTTTGATTAAACAGTATAAACCAAACAGAAAACAGCTTTGTTTGCAAGGTTGTGAATGAAGAGAGATTTCGAGTTT